>NC_068983.1:8746648-8751664 GCF_001194135.2 Octopus bimaculoides | reverse complement strand
ACACACACACACACACACACACACACACACACACACACACACACACACACACAGGTAAGCCGATTAGATCGACTCCACTGTTCAACTGGTACTTATTTTATCGAACACCGGAAGTATTCATGGCAAAGTCAACTTCGGTACAATTTGAGCTCAGAAGGAAATGCCGCTAAGCGTTTTGCCTGATGTGTTAATGATTCTGCCAGTTCCCGGCATTTACATGAGATTACATATTAACAGAATAAATCTCTTGCTGGGCAAAATTTGAAATACTTCAAACTCTCACAACTCAGGTATTTCCAACAAACTCTTACTCCGTCATTCTTTGCTCCTTGGTTCCTTACTCCTTCGTTCTTTGCTTCTTCGTTCTTTACTTCTCCGTTCTCCTTGACACTAAATTTCCGTTTATTTAATTGGATTACGAAATTTCGTTTCAGTTGTTTTGTGGGTCCCCAATTTTCGCGGCCTAATTCATCTAATTTACCGACTTCGTACTACAAGCTCTCGTAAGAAATTTCACATAAATACGAACTTGAAATTAAGTTTCTGAGAAACAAAAAATTAAATTGAAAAAAATCATTAAGTTGTTCTATTTAGACAAAATTAAAACATTCAATTAGAACTAGGGAAGAAATATCTAAACAAGTTTTGTGTGACGCTATGTGGCAGTTGTTCGATAATTAGAAAGAACGCACCTGAATATATAAATCGTACTTTACTGACGGAGTAGGGTGCGGGACTACTGGGGAGGTATATAGTAGATATGTCTCGAGACCATGGTGTATTTTGATGGAATTTTTTTTTGAATAGGATATTTTTTTCTTTTGCCAGAGTTATTCATACATGGCTTCTTTGCAATTATTGAATTCACATCCAGTAGATAATACACGGTAATATCATACAAACGTTTATTTCTTCTTTTTCTTCTTCTTCTTCTTCTTCTTCTTCTTCTTCTTCTTCTTCTTCTTCTTCTTCTTCTTCTTCTTCTTCTTCTTCTTCTTCTTCTTCTTATTATTATTATTATTATTATTATTATTATTATTATTATTATTATTATTATTATTATTATTATTATCATTATCTATTATTTATTTATTTTCTTCTCCGTTTCCCCTTCCCCTACGCTTAATTTAATCTAAATATAAGCCGAATAGAAAACCTCATTTTATGATTACTCTCTTGATTTTCAAACTTAGATTAACAATTAATATGTAATTTGACACGTATTCTAACAACATTTCAATTGAGAATTTCCTGTAGATTTTGATTTTCTTGCTCCTAAAGTGTTCCAAACAATTGGAATCATTAAATGTATAATTTATATATACATAACTGCATATATATTATAAGGAAATAGGGATGAAAGCATCCAATCGTTCACTGGCTCCAATGTTCAATGCATAATTTGTAGAGAATGTTTTTTTATAATTTTATTATGGGTAAGAAACGAAACAATTGTATGTTATTTGTATTTAGAATTTATTATTTATTATATTATATTATTATTATAAGAGTATAATATAATATCTTGTAGATAAATTTAATTTGGGGATTGACAATTGTATATCTCCATTATCTATTCATTTTTATAAATACATATATATGTATATATGTGTGCATATGTATGTATACATGTATTTCGATTTATTATCAGATTGAAAATGCAGGTAAATGGGGCCTCTTTATGATCTTGTGCAAAACGGAGTATATCTCTTAAACAGAAAAACACTTTATTATCAAGTTATGTAGGACTGCTTCTTACAATTCGTACCCTACTTATCCAATAATTATGTTTTCTCTTAAATAGTATTTGACCATTCTTAAGCAGGCAAATAACACAATTAAATCCTTTACGAATTCTTAATTAAACCGTCCAACTCATGTGACACATATGCCACAGGGACCGGGAGACTGGGCTCATGAGCCTGGCAAGGCTTTAAAAGGACGCATACAAAAATTATATATATATATGCATATGTATATGTGTGTGTGTGTATATATGTATATTTATATATATACTAACATACATATATATATATGTTCACGGTCGTGGGATCGCGGTTTCGATTCCCAGACAGGGCGTTGCGAGTGCTTATTGTGCGAAATCACCTGAAGCTCCACGAGGCTCCGACAAGGGGTGGTGGCGAACCCTGCTGTACTCTTTCACCACAACTCTCTCTCACTCTTTCTTCCTGTTTCTGTTGTACGTGTATTTCAATGGGCCAGCCTTGTCACACTCTGTGTCACGCTGAATCTCCCCGAGAACTACGTCAAGGGTACACGTATCTGTGGAGTGCTCAGCCACTTACACGTTAATTCCACGAGCAAGCTGTTCCGTTAATCGGATCAACTGGATCGCTGGTCGTCGTAACCGACGGAGTGCCACGACGATATATAAATATATATATATATAGATAGATAGATAGATAGCTTCTTTTTACTAGCACACACACACACACTTACACACACACACACATGCACACACACACACACACACATATATATATATATATATAAACAATATATGAGTATATGCATATATATGTACATGTATGTATATACGTTCATCTACATGTACATATAGATACATAACTGGGTACATGACGTGGCAAGAGAACAAGGACAAAATGGTAAACAAGGTGCAACAAACAAGCAGGCCACATAGAAACATCCCCTTCATCAGCTGCCACCATTAAAACTCCGGCGTTTCGGGAACCGGGGTGAGAAATTACATTTCAAATTGCGATATTCCCACAAGTAGGAGCGAAAGGGTGATCTTTTTTGTCACTTTTTTTTCTTTTATTTTTCTATTATTTCAAGGATTGAACCAAGTAGAGGATTCAATGCAAATTTATGTACGAAAGTTTGAATACCACAACACAAATATCTTTGGATAAAAGAAGCTTTTAGAATGCTTTCACTGATGTCAAGAAGATTACATTTGTGTCCAGCCTATATTTACGCTGATTTCTGTTTATTGAATACATCCTTGAAATTATTCTATGGTTTCTTTTTGTTTGTACTGTTGCTTAACATCCTCTTTCCTTCCTGTTTCAGTCTTCGTTTCTTTTTATCCCTTTCTTCATTTTCCTCTAATTCTTTTTCATCCTTTTCATCTTCTTCCTATTGTCTAACATCTTTTCACATCTTCCGTTTCTACGTCCTTATATTCTTCTTCTTCTTCTTCTTCTTCTTCTTCTTCTTCTTCTTCTTCTTCTTCTTCTTTCATTCTACTCCTCCTCCACCTCTCCTCTTCCTCCTCCTCTTCCTCCTCCTCCTCCTCCTCCTCCTCCTCCTTCTTCTTCTTCTTCTTCTTCTTCTTCTTCTTCTTCTTCTTCTTCTTCGTCTTCTTCTTCTTTCCTTCATCCATTTTCTTTATGCCAAGTTCATACATACACAACCAACATAACATGCAGCGTTAACGAAAACAAACGATTAGTTCTCAAATATCTTATTTATGTCGACTGCAGAAATTATATTTCTTAGTTCTTGTTTTTATTGCCTTTTTCATTTTAAACAATGTGTGCTTTATTTTACATCAGATCAACATTTTCAAAATTTCTTTCTAAATTCATATCATTAAGTAATTCCTTATCGTTTTCTTTTCATACACTTTTTTTTTTTAATATCATATATCATATCGATTTTTTTAGATGATGGACAGCCTTTAGCGTTTGCAACATATTCTTGTACTAAAACAAAAGTTAAAATGACGATAAATCTGTTATTCTTTTTTTTTTATTTTTACGTTTTTGAAGAAGTTTTTTAAGCATATTTCAATACATTCAATGTTATTTGTGTTTCATTCGAAGACTTCAACACGATGGAATCAGAATTCGGAAAGAGAAAAACAAAAGAATGACACAAAGAGAGAGAGAGAGAGAGAGAGAGAGAGAGAGAGAGAGAGAGAGAGAGAGAGAGAGAGAGAGAGAGAGAGAGAGAGAGAGAGAGAGAGAGAGAGAGAGAGAGAGAGAGAGAGAGAGAGAGAGAGAGTGAGAGAGAGTGAGAGAGAGTGAGAGAGAGACAATGAGAAAGAGATCAGGATTGGTGAGAGCGAGAGAGTGAAATAGAAAATATTTTCGTTCCATAGAATTGTATTTACAGAAACTGACGTCTCTCAATATTTTTTTTAATTTCTTGCTATTGTTTTCATGTATCACTTTGTCAGGTGGAGTTGTTATTATAATTTTTTTTAATATTTCTTTTTGCATTTTTACTTTTAAAATACTTGTTGCAAATATGTCGAAATATTTGTTAATATATGTTTTACATAGACACAATGCCTCCAAATTTAAAGAAACTGCACATTCATATATATATATATATATATATGTATATATATATATGGAGACAAATACTTGATTGATATAAATATTTCTTCAATCGAAGAACAGATCGCGGGAGGATATCAAAGCGAAACGTAATTGACTTTACCATAGAGCACAAAAGCTTTTCGAATGATGCTCCAACGATTTGGTCAATGAACTACCATAAAGTAAATTTTAATACTTATTTGTTATAAGTTTCAGACTAGAGGTCTTCTGAGATGTGTATATAAAATCATGTATCACGTGAATTTCACACAAATACATCATTCTTTGGGGATTCGGTTTGAATAAAAGGTTTTTAATATATCCCTTCATGTTTAGCTTTGTAAATGGTGATGTGTTAACAAGCTTTGTTCATAGTGCATTGATATATTTATTTAGAAGTCTCTTAATTTAGTTAAATTTTTGCCTGAATATACTTTGATTGCCAGCCACACCTGGCCCAATAAACGTAAAATATTAATCAAATAATGAGGTAAAATAATCTGTCATATCCACCCACAAAATGTGAGGTCTGGTCTCCATAGTAAACCTCAATATTAAGTTAAGTTTATAAATGTTCTGAATCCATCTTTCACCAGTATCACTTCTGATATCAAGTAGATACTTGGGTTAAAATATCTGCTAACTACCGAGATTATTAGACCGATGACGATGGTTAATAACAGCTGTCGATATATATATATATATA
>NC_068983.1:8745198-8746331 GCF_001194135.2 Octopus bimaculoides | reverse complement strand
TATATATATATATATATATATCTTGCATACGTATATATATATATATATATATATACACGCACACGTATATGTGTGTGTGCGCGCGAATACATGTTACTTTGTAGGTATATATATACTCTTATTAATTTGCATATACAATTATGAATATGAATAGAAAAACTTGTTCTCCGATACAATTTGATTTTCCTGCACACTCGTCTGCCAACATAATGCATTTACACACGCGCACAAATCTATCCATACTATGAATTCTGTATAGCTGCACTTAACTTCCGAATTTAAGCACTTGATAGAGTTTGAGTACCCAATGAATCCACTTCGCAATGCATTGAACTAATGGAGATACCATCTACAGCTCATTGTATGTATCTATATTGAATATATCATTCCACGCCAATTTATGTGTTATCAGGTCATCCCATAAATAATGCAGTTTTGCAGACCGTACATGTCGAAACATGCTCTAAGACGTTTAAACAAGGTTTTTCAACAGAAAGCTTCAGTTAGAAAGATTCTGGTTTGATGACAAACAAATTATAATTTGTTGCTTTAATAATCCCTCGTGAAAATGGGGGCCACAGAATACCTATACGAGTATTAAAAATGTAACAATGTTATAAATGCTGTAAGAAATGTGCAAGAAGTTGTATGGTGGAAGTACTTTGAATATTCGCATCCGCCAACGATAGTTCCAAAATTTTCGACAAGGAGACTTTAGCTTGGTAGATGTCCACTGCTCTGGGCACCGTGACTCCTTTGATCATAATTTGTTGAAAACCGCTACTGGATCAAATCCATAAGCAACATCTCGAAACTTAGCAGAAGAGTTTAATTCATCGTTATCAACTGTCCACCATTTGCAAGCACTTGGAATCATTTCTAAACAATGATATTCTCCATCAAATCGACGTTGTCTGAACAGGTGCACGGTGTGCCACGCGTCAGGTGTCGAGATGATTGCAGAGCAACGTGCGAATAAGTGTTTTGCTCAAGAACACAACGCACGACCCGCTCTGGGAATTGAAACCACGATCTAGCGACGGTGGGTGCAACACCCTAAACACTGGGCTACGCGCGAGCGTCGCCCGTGTGTGCTCGCGCATGCAAGCATGTGTACGCATGTATATATATAT
>NC_068983.1:8741133-8744958 GCF_001194135.2 Octopus bimaculoides | reverse complement strand
ATATATATATATATATATATATATACTCCTTTACTCATTTACTTGTTTCAGTCCTTTGACTGTGGCCATGCTGGAGCACCGCCTTTAGTCGAGCAAATCCACCGCAGAACTTATTCTTTGTAATCCTAGTACTTATTCCATCGGGTTCTTTTGCCGAACCACTAAGTTACGGGGATGTAAACATACTAGCATCGGTTGTCAAGTGATGGTGGGACAAACACAAACACACAAACATATACACATACATAGATATATACATATATACACATACGACGGGCTTCTTTCAGTTTCCGCCTTCCAAATCCACTCACATGGCTTTGATCGGCCCGGGGCTATAGTAGAAGACACTTGCCCAACATGGCACGTAGTGGGATTGAACCCGGAACCGTGTGGTTCGTAAGCAAGCTACCTTATTTCATCAGCCACTCCTATAGATATATATATATATATATAAAGCACAATATATATTTCAATATTTCAGTCGAGCTGGCACGTGTTGCCGATTTTTTTTAGAGAACCATGGTATATAATGGAATAATCACACTTATTAATGGATCCCACAATTGACTGATTGAAAAAAGTAAAGAACAAACTTACTTCTTTTATATTCTTCATAGATAAGCCACACTGGTGGCGAGGGAGAGTGACCGACCAAATTAGTAGTAGCAGGAACTAGGTCAGTTATTCTAAGCCTGCATTTGGCCATTATTTGACTAGTTAATGGGGCAGGAGTTACACAGTGAAATAAACATAAATATTGTTCCAATCAAATCAAGAGAGAATTGGAATTCGATATCTTGTTATTTGTTTTAGAGTTGAGGCAAAATAAAGGATAATTAGTACTAAAGTATGAATAGCAAGACCTACTATTTAGGTCAGCATATAAATAGAATCCCATAAATAAAATTAGATCTTAAAATAACGTTCACAAAAAAGGGTGGATTATTTATAATAGGGAGACTAATATATTTTTATTCACTAACTTGGGTATTCCGCCTCGAGTTTATTATTGAAGATAAAATAAAGGAGGCGATCTGGCAGAATCGTTAGCATGCCGGACGAAATGCTTAGCGGTATTTTGTCTGTCTTCGTGCTTTGAGTTCAAATTCCGCAGTGGTCCTTTCGGGGTCGATAAAATAAGTACCAGTTGCGCCCTGGGTTGATGTAGTCGGCTATACCACGCCTCCAAATTTCAGTCCTTGTTCCTACAGTAGAAAGGATTATGAAAAATAAAAGATTAACATTCTTACAGATTGAATAACGCAATAGTTGAAAGATGCTCACATAATTACGCTTAGAGTAGCGAGTAAAAAATTGCGGTGATCGAAAATGGTTAAAAGAAATTAAAATATCTACTGAATATCCCTATTCAATTACGCTAGGAAAAGTAAAGTACCGGACCAGGCGGATGGATTTTATATCAAGATATTTTAGTCTTTAATCTAGTATTGAAAGTAATTAATAGCTGTATTATACAAATGACTACATCTTAACATTACTTCATTTCCTCTTTGCAATATATGAGATATGGAAGTAAGGCTTTTTACATAAAAAAAAAAACCAAAAAAGAAAATAGGAAACCTTAGGTTCCTTTAGGAAATTTTTCTGGGGAATAAAATTTTCTGATGCTCAATATGATATCAAATGGACATTATTGAGTCGTGCTCTACTATACATTGTAGAAAAATTGAAATGTGAATTTTGACTCGAAGAGGCTTTGAAGAGACATAATTATATAATCTGGCTTTAAAGTCTGTTACGCAGCAAATAGAAAAGCAATTAAAGATTCAAGCAAATACTGTATAAACTTAGTGTGTAAAATCAAATCTAGCTAACTAAATTCGTCTGTGATACATATTCTTTACTACTCAAGGTACAAGACACGAAATCTTTTGTGGGAGGGTAATAGTCGATTAGATCGTCCAAGTATACAACTGGTTCTTAATATATCGATCCCGAAAGAATGAAAGGCAAGGTCGTGAAATCCACATAATCGGCATTTTCACAAACCATCACTGGTCTAATTTGCAAATCTATATAATATTGTTACCAAGAAAAATCGATATGATGTTAGAGAGAATCACTCAAAAGTTAAAAATGCAATGCATATTCATACATTTTAATCCAGCATACACGCGTTTCTAATACACACACATATATTTACATACATATATGCATGTATGAAGCAAATGATAGAAGCGGGAAATGGCATACGCAGTAAAATTTGTGTAAGTGTATGTGTGCGTATATTTGTGTGTGTTGATGTATGTTTGCATATATCATTCACAAACATTAATGCGTAGATGCGAAATAATATTTTCTAAAATGCTTTCAAAGGCATAGACATTAACCTATGTACCCGTATTTTTATACACGTGTATATTCGCAGAAACTTCAGCAGAAAATAAGGGTGTATATAACTGTATTGATTAAGCACTATTGATCTACATTTACTGTTAAGATATACTTAGTGAGTCTTCTTACTCCGTAATAAATTTTATAGACTCCATTACAGAAACATTTAACTGATACAAATTGCTGCAAGTTTTACACGAAGCACCAAATTATTAGAAGATAATGTTGTGTAGCTCTATAAATTGATAGTTTGAATTTAACATGGCAGTGTGGCAACGAGAACCATTATGTATGTATTTAGATAAAAGCATTCACTCATTCGTATTTGTTGTATTATTCTATGACGGTACATGATGCTATCGAAATGTCTTCATTGTTGTATACACGGCTGTAGAAATACATGCACCTCAAACTCATACAAATGACCGCGCTTGTACACTTGCACAAAAACCTTATACGTAAAAACGTACATACACTTTGAATCATCGGATGTAACAAGATGAGAAGATATGCATAAAACTGTTGTAGAACATGATTATTCATTTGAGCTGGCCAAGTGCTGTTCTTCTTGAATTTCTACAGCAGTACTTGATCAGTCGCAAATATTCAATATTTAAAGAAAATATGGCCACAACATCATTTGCAAAATATCATTATATTTACATACTCGTTTAATTATGCAAGGACTCTTGTTAATAACGTAAGAACTATTATGTGATTCAACAAAAGTTTTAGCCTTAGCAGTTAGGAATTAATTTTGCGATTGCTATCAAATGAATATAGCTGATAATAAATGATAACAGATTATTACCAACTGATCTTAAGGTAAACGGGAAGATGGATTTAATGGGTGGTAAGATAACACTGTATTGCATCTTACTGAAAAATAATTATTATTGTGAACGTTTTAATAAATAGTAATTAATTATTAACTGAATCATTCATAATTGAATAATGAGTTTGAATAATAAATAGAATTAAAATTTAAAAAAAACCACAAAATTAAAGAAATAAAATCAGTTATGCCTTAAAAAGATTTGAAATCCACTATATTAATTTCATAAATTCGTAGATAATTCTGGGATTAGATGATTGCATAATAACGTAAGTAATTAAGCACATATGTATACACACAAACACACACACACACACACACACACACACACACACACATATATATGATTTAGAAAATGGAGGATAATATGCTGAACCCAACTACTTGCAGACAGTGTATCCCGTTGAATTCATTAATTTAATTCATAGCTAAAGTGACAAAAAAAAACCCCACAAAGTACAGGTGTTTATGACAAACCATGTTATTTTGCCAACCGGGTTTACCCTCAACTCGTAACTTTCTCGCATTATATGTATATATATATATATATATATAGAGTTATTAATATTTCTAAGTCTCTCTAAAGGAGACTACGGCAGCGGTACTGGAAATTAATAGTTATCGCCAAGCCAACA
>NC_068983.1:8738963-8740640 GCF_001194135.2 Octopus bimaculoides | reverse complement strand
GCTGACCTCCCCTGTTCGAAGGTTATAAAGGACACAGGTTTCGTGTGTCACATAGCTAGCTAGAGGCGATGGCTTCTTGGAGCTAATTCACGGCAGCTTTCGTCCTAATTTTGGGACTGCCATGTTGGCTTGGCGATAACTATTAATTTCCAGTACCGCTGCCGTAGTCTCCTTTAGAGAGACTTAGAAATATTAATAACTCTATTTCTGAAAACCAGTGGATAGATTCCACTGAAATTAGATAAATAACCTTCGAGCAGATAGTCAGCAGCGCCGCCTGGCTAAGGCTTGGCTACTCTGCATTGACAAGGGGCAACACCCTGAAACTAGTCTAGTCTGCAGATGCCAAACCAGCAGGGGGACACTGCTGACCTCCCCTATATATATATATATATATATATATATATATATATAACTGTTTGTTTGATTAGTGCAAATGCAAAGTGCATGTTACAGTGTGAGCATTTAACGATTATTACTTGAAGGCTGATAAATATCAATTTGTTTTCCA
This sequence comes from Octopus bimaculoides, assembly GCF_001194135.2. Lineage (NCBI taxonomy): Eukaryota > Metazoa > Mollusca > Cephalopoda > Octopoda > Octopodidae > Octopus > Octopus bimaculoides. Next base: position 8,740,129 of record NC_068983.1, on the reverse strand, counting down.
GGTTGAAATCCAGTTATTCAGCATCTGCTCATGGTAAAGGATCTATCACAACCACTAAATAAGAGTATAGATAGTTGGCACGTATGACAACAATAGCAATTGTACCAACAATGCCTCGGGCAGTGGAAATAACAGCGACATAGTTGGCGGCAAATGAACCACAAGCTCCGCGTCCAGCAATGACAGCAACAACACCAATAGCGATAAGAATAGCTGTTCCAGTGACAACAGCAACAGTAGCCGTAGCACTGGCAACGAGTCCGGCAGAGTTAGTTCTATAGGTGGCCCTTTCAAGCATCGTCTTAACAATTACAGGTCATCCCTGAAAATACAAGAGAGGTTCCTGGCGAGCTACATATGCCGTTTAAAATAGGAGGGTATGCCATACATAGTTAAATGGAGAATGCTCTAACAACAGGGGCTGTCACAACCGGGAGCAAAGACGTAAGCTTTGCTTGGCCGAAAGATGAAGAATCCTCCAAAACTCACTTGATGCTAGGGTCATTTAAAACTCTAAAAAGCAATGTGCAGTTGCTGCAGTAGAAACCTATGTTGGTCATTGTTATATTTTCCGTAGAAAACTTGGTAATAAAAATGTGCTGGATGGGAATAAATCTCCATTCACCCGTTGGTTTTCAATTACACACACATATAAATATATATAAACATTAATATATAGTTGCCGCCTGCTGGCTACTTATTTCCGTCTTATAAGGGTTCAACTGCATCCTGTAGTGGGAAATCTAATTCAGGGTTTTGCAGCGTCGAAGAAACTTTCAGCCACTTTTTTTCTCAGGTCTATGCTGACGTCGAGTAATAGCACGTGTTAGGGTTCCAGCAATGGGTAAACCAGTAACATCCAGGTCAATGTCCAAGGTCGCAATAAACCCATTGGATCTGAAGGAACCCTGAACTTTGCTGAGGAGATCCCCAAGGAGAAAACTTGATTGTACAAAACCTGATATTAGATGTGATAATGCATGAAACTCTGGGTCACTAAGTTATTCTGTTGCTTTTGCTAAATATTAATAAAAGTGTATATATACGAATTTTGATTTCCATTTTTTCCAGGTTACTTCACCATACCTATGTATACATACACGCGCGAGCGCACAGACACTCACATAAACTATGTATATATGTATATATATATATATATATATATA
>NC_068983.1:8736879-8738545 GCF_001194135.2 Octopus bimaculoides | reverse complement strand
TATATATATATATATATATATATATATATATATATATATATATATATATGTATGTATGTATGTATGTATGTATGTATGTATATGTACATATATATGAGCGTGAGAAGGAGATTATGTCTCACAAATGTGTAGTTAAATAGATAGAATCTCGATAATTTCATAGTAAATAGATAGATTATTGCTGTAGAGAGAAATAATTGGATAAAGAGTTATGAGAGTGATAGTAAAATTGATTAATAAATAGATATAGCGTGGTACGGAAGCCAAAGAAATATTTTAACCGAATGAACAAGTCTAAGAGAAAGAATATTTGAAAGCTCAAAGGAAAGAAAATGAGGGGTTGGCGATTGAATTCCTATGGTATATTGTTCGCTGTAAAATTGTAAACTTTCACCAGTTTAGATATTTGAAGGTCACTTTCCTAATTTTAGTTGTTATGGTAGTTTTAAAAATTATACCAATAGAATCGTGTACTCTATGGAGATGAAAAAATTTCGGAAACAAACGGAGAAAGGAAAATGTGATTTTTGCTTTATTTGACAATTTCGCTCAACATTGTTTGTGAAGTTTCTAACAAAAGATTTTTTTCAGTGGGTGCTGTACAAATATAAAATTTTAACGTGTGTGTATGACTGTGTTTCTGTGTGTGTATGAGAGGGAGAGAGGGAGAGAGAGGAGGAAGAGAAAGAAAGACGTATAGAGAGGAAAGAGAAAGGAAATTAAATGTGTTGTATTTGCTGATATCGCATATGAAGACAAAGGAATTAAGACTAACCTTTCTTTTTTTAGAAGTCAAAATTTAAATATGAAATATCTATGCTGTATCTGAGGTATTGAGTGGCCGTATGCAGCCTGCAAATCTGCGATATAAGAAGAGGTTTCGATTCCCTCCTTAAGACATTTCCGTCAGTTTATATTTGAAAATTTCCCTCTAATTGTGAAGATGTAAATCTCCTACAGGAAAATAGCATAATATTTAATTGGAAAATGGTAAACCTATTCTGCTTTTGAATATCACACATAGTTCCTGTGGAATCATTTTTTTTCTAAGGGTTTTGCGCATGTGCTGACACTTATCCATATTCCCACGAGCACACACATATGCACACGCAATTATAAGTGTGTGAGTCAGTGTGTTTTTGATTTTGCGTGTGTCAATGAGCATGTGAGTATTGAATTTAATGTAATCAGTAAGTACTGTTTAAACATATACTTTGTAAATAAGTAATTATCTATTAATCGTCTTCTGACAACGACATAAATTGTATTTCCCTAGATATGTTTCATGTCTAATTGGCCACTCTTCAGAGGACAAGCATTATTCCTTCCCTTGCCTTCGAACATAGCTTCACAGACACCATTATTTAAAATAATTACATACTCATACCTAGCTATATACCCTTTCAAATATACATTCTTTTTAGATTTGGCTGCTTCTGAAGATGGTTCTTTAATGAAATACGGATGGAATTCTTGCCAAACCTCAAATTGATTTCATGCTGATGACAACAACTAATGTCACGAGCAAACTACTTTACGTATCTGCATTGAGGTACATAAATATACATAAGAACATATAAACAAACACATGCATTAAGGCATACATTATATATATACATATACATAGATAGAGAGGAAGATATATATATGTATATATATTTGTGTG
>NC_068983.1:8729964-8736869 GCF_001194135.2 Octopus bimaculoides | reverse complement strand
ATATATATACATATGTACGTGGGTGTGCGGTAGCGCATGTGTATGTATGGACATGTGCGATTACTCAATTACTAAGAACATTTTTTCTCCCTTACCTTTACTCCCTCCCCTCAATTAGCGATCATTCTAATAGCTCTTTTGTCTTAACAGCGGTCAATGACACAGTAATTTCCCTTTGTTTTAACGGTCATTTTCATAGCAATTTTTCGATGGCCCGATAACTGAAGAGATACCAGCGTGGGTTTTCGCCACGACATCCGAAACTCGGAGTTTTATCATGGCTACTGAATTATTGTCACATATTATATTTACACACACACACACACACACACACACACACACACACACATATATATATATATATATATATATATATATATATATATATATATATATGTGAATTTCAACTCAGACCACAAAGATCTGAATATAATTAATAATAACATCACTTTCCCTTTGTCGAGATATTCGCTTTTGTTTCTATTCCATTAAAAATCAAATAATTTTGCTGCTTCATCTGTGGGAGATGGAGCAGCTGTATGTGACAGGCGGAATGGTCTGGTAGATCTTATAGATTCTCCTTCACGATAATTATCGAAATAATTATCATTCTTGGCTTCAAGCCTAGAGGACAGCTAATTATTCAAAAGTAATAATAATTAAGTAATAATAATTAAAACCATCGCTTCCCTCTACTCTAGAATTAGTGGCAAAATCTCCCTGAAATTTAGTCTTTATTTATTTATTTTTTTTTAAGATTCGTGGTCTCAGATACATTGTTTTGTATATTTAAAACAGAATGGTCATGAGTGGAACGCCTGTGATCATATATCTGCTGCATAAAATCTTAGAGGAATGATAAACTGCGAGTACAACAGAAGTATGTTTGTATTATCATTAAATGTTTAATATTGTTCTTGCAACCCCTTCTAACAGATAAATTATGCAGTATTTAATCATGGCTCATTACGTTCTGTGTTTGTATTCCGCTGAAGTTCACTATGCTTTTTTTTTTTTATTAGTTAGCAATAGATATCAGCAGAGAACTGGAGGATCTAAAAAAACGCTTAATCTCTCTTTAGCATATCAACATTGTGGATTACGTGCTGATGGATAATTCTGATAACCTGAATGAGGCAAAAATAAAGAGATCTTAACTAATTGGCGTTCTACCGATGTGTATGTGTGTCAGTATGTGTCTTATTTCTTTGCTGTCCGCAAGGGGCTACACACAGAGGGGACAAACAAGGACAGACAAACGGATGAAGTCGATTATATCGACCCCAGTGCTTAAGTGGTACCTATTTAATCGACCCCGAAAGGATGAAAGGCAAAGTCGACCTCGGCGGAATTTGAACTCAGAACGTAACGGCAGACGAAATACCGCTAAGCATTTCGCCCGGCGTGCTAACGATTCTGCCAGCTCGCCGCCTTATCGCGTTAATGTTTCTGCCAGCTCACCGCCTTTTTTTTGTGTGTGTGTATACATGTGTGTGTGTGTGTGCACGCGCGCGCCTGCACGTGTATATATTCAAATTCGTGTAATTATTGTATAAACGTGAACAGTTGCCTCATTGGCTTAGATTTACATAAAGATGTATACATAAACGTGTACGCATATATGTATAAATATAAGACAAATATCTACACGTTGTCCGTCTCGTAAAGTTTGCTGACTGGACATGCTACCATGATAACTATGATAAAATTATTTGGCAAAGATGTTGCGCACTGAGATCAAAGTTTGTACCACACATTTTCGAAACAGACTTCTTTATTAAACAGACATATATGAGCATATGTACTATAATATATTCTATTGGCTAGATCATAAAGAGTCCATTGCTACTCGACGCAGATTTCCAATAATTAGTATTGCTGTTCAGTATGCAAATTGCGCAGGTGTTGACTTTATGATATACATTCCAAAAATCAATAAGCTGAGTATCAATAAAGAACTGGAAGCAAATCTTATGAGTAGCGCTCTCCTCCTCACAAGCAGTTGTTGCTCTACTAGAAATCAATATTTTTATATGGGGTCCAGGAAATTAAATAATTTCCAATTCAAAATTGTAAACGCTAAACATGTCTTCAGTTTCGAAACATTAATATAAATTTACAGAAATGAAGTAATTTAGATTATAATGAAATGTATTGCTTAAAATTGTAAATTTTATTGATATTTTTTTTCCTCGCGTTGATATTACTGCCAAAGCAGATTCTGTAAAATGTATAATGATACATCAAGTTAAAAATCTAACGATATAATACACCTCGTAAAATGTCATGCGATATAAAATGAGATCATAAAAACATCTCGCAATCTGGCATAGCGTTAAAATTATCTTCTTATGTTGATGCTTCTTCAACTCGTTCACTTATTTTCCGTATCATTCTGTGGCAACGCTGACCATTAGCCAATGCTCATTATTTCCAGCAAGGATTAGTTTGAATAGTCAAAAGTTTTCTCATAACTCGTATAAGAGGGTTAGATTTATAGTTAATATTTTCAATATAGGCAATCACTCTATTGCATGGCAATTTTTGTGTAACATTTATGGCTTTGGTGAGTATATGAATAAAGTTAAATGAAGTGATTTCACCACGAAATATGTATGAACTCTGAGGTCGCTCAGTCAAATGGCAACAAATTCATCCGCAAACCACAATATACATGCTCTCCATTGAAAAAGAACACTTTAGAATATATGGAGTAGAATGCACAGTAACTAACAATAACTGTTTCAGATTTTGACGCGAACTTAGTGGTTGAAGGTGAGTCGACTGCATCGAGACCAGTGTTCCGCTGATACTTTTTTTTATCGAACTTAAAATGATGAAAAGAAAAGTGCAGCCCGGGGAAATTTGAAATGAATGTGCAATGATTCAGTAGAAATAAGGCTTGATATTTTGTTCCGCTTGCTAACGACTTGATAGATCGGCATCGTCACTGCACGTAATAAAAATGAAGTATGGTTTCCTCTTTTGGAGTGCTTTTTATCACAGTTTAGATCGATCAGAGCTGACCCTTAATAAAAAAGAAAAAAATTTTAAACAAGTTACCGCTTCGTATCTGATGGCACCTACTTCTATTTTTTGTAATTCATATTTATGGGCTTTCGAAGGAATTTCATTATATTAACAATAAAAGTGAGGACATGTAATGCAAAATCTTGAGATCAAATCTTGTGATGCCTGTTTCAACTATTTACATTTTGTGAGAGTTTGAGAGCTTCTACGTAAAGGCTCATATTATTAATAATAATTTTCAATTAGCTCACACAAATAGCTCTCTTAAATAGTTCATTGATATTTTAAAACCAAAACTCATATTCGACGATGTAGTCTAAGATACCCAGATACGTATAAAAACAGGGTATGATATGAATTTAATTATAGGTGTCTTGAGGTTGATTGACTGGGAGAATAGTTAATGTCGAAAGAATGTTTTGCGTAATTTGTCAAACTCATAAATTTGGGAAATTTCATCGAGGTCAAATTTGCCATCTATCCTCTCAGGGTTGGTAAAATAGAATAGGAGTCACGTTCTCTGACTGATGGTAAAGAATGGAACCCTTCCCACGAGATTGCTGGCATTGTGCCAGAATCAAACTTTGTGCGGATTAAGACAAATCTTAATCATATCTCAAAATTAATGTCCTTCTGCCTAAACTAGAAATGCATTTTGCAACAAAATCTAGGCAAGTTAACTTGATATCATATCTAACCGGCTCGGAAAATGGCAATGTAAAGGTATATTGAATAAATTAGTTTTATATACAGTTTCTTCTTTGAAAGAAACAATGGATAAATCGTTACCGTATACGCACCTTTGATAATACATCTTACTAGCGTTGAACAGTTATCTTTAACTAGCTTGACCCGCGAACTAGACAACCTCTACAGCATTCATATAATATTTATGAAAATAATTTCCGCTGTGACAAAATGGATCACACTGAAAGCATTATTTCAATGCACAATAACTCGTGAAATGCAGCAACACTTTCTGATGTGTACATTACTGTAAGATGAATTATTGTAGCAGTTTTTGTTTGGTGGAAAATTGTCCATGAAGTTTCACTGTAGATAGATCAATTTCCGTTCAAATATCATCCCTGTCATGAAAGGCTGTTTATGGTCAGAGCGGATCAAATACAAAGCAACAAGTCACTTGGTTTATTAAATATGAATGCAACCATTTACATACACACACACAGCCATATACATAAAATTTGAATATATATTTTCTTATATAAACAAATATGCACATTCGTTTACACGCACTCTTCATATAATTTTAAAGTATATATGAATATATAGTACAGAATCATTAAAACCAGAAACTGCAATATATCATAATACTCAGTTGTAGCCATGCAAGTAATAATACTAATATAAAGCTTAACTGAAAATCTAAAAATTTCACAAATGCAATAACTTACATAATTAGATCTTCTTTAAACTCACTTAATTTTCATTAAATATCTGTCAATATATGTTCCCGATCGATAGGCTAACTTGATCCTAGGAATAGCAGTAGCGAAAGGAAAGATAGTAGCGAGCATGGGAAGTGACAAAGAGAACTGTAATAGCATGCGGTTCTCAGTTCATTGTATGCAATGTGTTTCCTTTTTCAGGTTAGCGTATTATAATTTATCATTTTTACTAATATTTTCATCGATCTCAGACGAACGAATGATAAACGTATTCCGGTTAAGATATGAAACTCAGAAACTTGCGGAATGATGGTAAAAAGTAAAATGCAATGCTTTGTACAATGCTCTTTATTTTCATCTTTCTCTGAGAATTTAATCATAGAAAATAATTAGCATTCATCATTAGTGATCAAATGAGACTATGACTTTCATTGCTCAGCATTTCAATAAAACTCGGAGCCTTGGCAGGAGATCGGGCGGCACAGTTAAACATTTCCTTGCATGTCTGGAAGCTACGGAAAGAAATGCATTTGTTATGGGTGCAAGTGATAAGTAGACTGTAACAACGAAAGATCTGTGTATTTTTAGTGAGTTGAGCTCAGATTTATTTCTATGCGATCTCAAGTTAAACGAGGAGATACTTACTCAGCATCATCCACAGATTTCGTGCGGAATAATCTGCATGCAGCGACACGATGTGACCTATGAAGCTGGAGATACGACAGGATGCAGAAATTGTTGAAAAATTTAAGGGTCTTTCAAGAAATTGTCTGCGCAACTACTCTTCGATATTTCAGGGATGTTTTATCTCTATGATAGAAGTTAAAAAAAAAAAACATACAGAAGGATTATCTACAATTAGTTAAAAGTTTGTCTCTAAAATTAATAACTTCTACACATCTATTCGCAAGATTCGGTGATTTTAATTCCACATTTTCCAACTATTAAACGCATGTGTTGATTAGAAATAGAAATTTATCACCTCTCGTGAGCTTCCTGCGGAAACACTTAGACATCACATTAATTCTGTAGCCCCGAACGTGAGTGAAGAGGGGGTCTTCTATAATCTCCGGAGATTCGACCATGGGACAGATGATGCTAGATTACTGTGCCAATAATATCAATCAAGGAGACCGGATTGTTGAAAATATGTCACAGCGGAAAACAAATATTTCTTCTTCGACATATTCTAGAATATGATGAACAAGAAGGTGTCACGTAAATTTATTTCTCGAGATGTTGTGATGTTGTTTGATTTAATAGTTTCTTTTATTCAAGTATATTTTATCTCAAATTACCTCATGAATGTGCTTTATTTATGTTAACATTGTAGGATGGATATGAGGGTTATACTTATAAATGAGTGCTATTTATGTCGGTTTGGAAATTCTAGTAAACCCATGATAAAATGTCGTTTATACCGTAAGTGTCTGTTTAGTTTCTTCCCTGTATATGACGTTTTCGAACACTACATATTGAACATCATTCTGTAAAATGGTATTTTCCTGTGGGTGTATAAGAGAATGTTACGAGTCTCTTAGATACATTATATGACCAAGAATTTGTGTTAGAAAACATAGGTGAAAGAAGACTTTTCCTGAACATTGTGAAATAAGAAAAGCACATCTATCTCGACCATATTCAAAGAAGGAAAGTTCTAAAAATATCATCATGGAAGGAAGAGTAGGTTAAGAGGCAGACAAGGATCGTTATGGCGGGAAAATATGAAGAGTTGTTTGAACAAGAGTGGCAAGGAATTTGGAGGACTCGCGCTTAATCAGAAAGACTTTAGCTGAAGTCATACGGCAATAGAGGACGACGACGACAGAACCTTTCGGGGACAGATTCGCCATAGCGCCTTCCATGTTTTCTCGATAGAGGCATTAGTTCTGTAATGAATGAATGTAATTAATATCATATAGTAACTGGAATTGCTTCGATTTCTTGACTTATCTGAAGGCCATTCTTGCTGTACTAACTAAATAATAATAAATGCATAACACGGAAATAACTTCTATAACTAAATATGGGAGCGCATTTTTTTTTCTCTTTCAATTCTCAAACGATACTCTGCGCCCAATGCTCGTTATACTAATGTGCATGATTTAAAACAACATTAAATTTACCTCGCATCTATGAAAAAAAGCTTCCTCGGTTTTATTGACTCTAGGTTGAAGAACATAACAGTTAAACCGGAATGTTTTCAATGTAACTAGACTACTGAAATATAGTTTTCCTCATGCATGACAAATTTTACGGATTTCCCACTGATAAAATATCGCATTAATGACGAAAATGTAAATTTTTTTAATTATTATTTTAAAAAAATTGAAACACTGTTGCGTCGCTGATTTTTCTACTGAGAACATACTTTTTCGTGGTTGGATGATTCGGCATCTATTTCTAGCATTCAGGAATCCACATTTGCTGGTAATTCCTCTTATTCTTGTATATATATATATATAT
>NC_068983.1:8719028-8729626 GCF_001194135.2 Octopus bimaculoides | reverse complement strand
GTGTGTGTGTGTGTGTGTGTGTGTGTGTGTGTGTGTGTGTGTGTGTGTGTGTGTGTGTGCGTATGTGAGTGTATGCGTGTGTGCTAGAGAGAGAGAGAGAGATTTCTGTAGTCTAGCGCTTTGTTGATTAAGTACCTTACTTTAATAATTAAGTACTGGATGTCGATTCCTTCGACTAAAAATTTCAAAGCAGTGCCCCAGCATGGCCTGAGTCCACTGTCAGGAATATGTGAAAGATTACAGATAAGTGATCAATTTCACAAGTTTTGTTAATCAACCGACTCTAGTGCTTAGGTATATTAATTAAAGATTAGACAAATTCAAGTGGAAATGAAATGTAAGAAACGCCAACAACCTGTCTTGTCAAAAATTGTATTCTAAATTTAATTTCAGTATTGTTTTATCGTAACATATTTGACGAGATAATTACGTTTTAAATGTCTTTTATCGAGAAGAGAAAACACAAGACATAATGGAATAGCTATTTCGTGCATACGAACTCACTAAATTAAATGACTGTCCTTGTCTTCTATGATGTAAAAAAAAAAACAGTGATACATTTGAAATTATATTGCTTTCAGTTTGGGTTTCGATGTTAGATAGACAAAAAAAAATAATAGATGTAATTAATTAAATCATATTTAATTACTGAAATCGTATATGGTCATATAATTATTTAAATTATCTATAGTCTCCGATATGTATTAAGGAAAGTGAAACACCAATTTAAAACAATTAAGGTATTTAGTTACGAAAATATGTCCATTGTGAATGTTCTAATCATGGAAAATGTATTGATTATTATTTTTTTTAGAGCTAAACGGATGGCAAACTAGGTTAGTTCGAATATGTGGATGATTCACATATTTGTAGAAGTATTTTAGTGAAGATTGTGTTCATATTTTTAAGTTGGAGAATGTCACAATATTCACTAGAAAGCGATTGTCCAATGAGAAATAAGTTAACCTCCTCAAGGATTAATATTACTTAATCTTTCGCTAATTGCTAGATACAAGTTTATATATGCTCTGATATTATTAAACTTCGTTAACGACACAAACTTTTCACCATAAGTATCAATGATTATTCTATCGGTCGTAAAAGTGATAGAAAGAAGCAAATGCCGGAAATAGAAATCAGAGGCTTTAGAGCACCATCTTACCTACAAGTTTACTAAGAATTCTCTACATGGTTAAATAAGCTTCCAGATGTAGCAGTTTCAATTCAACTACATCTTACTATTGCAAAACCAAAAGGACACATAAGATAGAGGAGAACCTCCTTCGGTCATTAATGACCATAGGATTACACCTAGAAAGTTACCGTCCGAGGCACAAGTCCGAAAAAGGTTGTTTGTGGAAGGCCAGCTGTCGCCCATAAATACCAGCCTTCCCTCTCCACACTACTGATGTTATCCAAGGGAAAGGCAAAGGCCGATACAGCTTGGTACCAGTGATGATACTGAACTTGCGAACAGGATGTCGTACATCGAATGCTTTGTCCCCATATTCATATTTGTATCCGAAGAGTGTGGAATATTCTATACATAAAAATATTCGCAATGTTTGACACTGACGACTGGCATATATAGTTTGTAGCAATAACAAGAGAATCATTGACTGATGGGTGACAGATTCACAGAAATTTTAATATCAAAGGTAACTACCTCAGTATGCACCTCAGCAATAAGTCTTTACTTTTTGAATTCAGATCCACCAGGGTCTATATTGCCGTTTATCTTTACAAGGCTCAACCATGTCAGATCCAGTGGACAAGTAGATTAAAATAAATGGGTATTTATTCCTGCCAAAATGAATGCTTTTTTGCCCATGTTAGAAATCAATATTAACAAAACAGATGTTAGTTGGCAACGGAATTTGGGAATTCATTTAATTTATATATCTAGAATTTCTTATCACAAACACAATATCTATACTTGTTATAATTTTATGCAGATATGCTATATTCATGGGAGAGGAATTAAAACAATCTATTATTTACTGTTATAATAAGTATGAAGTATTGTAATTATATAACTAAATAATATAATGTACGTATTTTGACCTGTCTAGAGTTAACATTATTTCTTACCATGTTTTTATAATAATTTGTGAAATATAAAAACTAAAAACATACCGTGTTTGTCCCAAAGCACTTCTCAGCGATTGATGGCAATGATCAGGTGTTTCTGCGAGAAGGGTTTTTATTAGTCGACAATTAATCAGACTTCAGCATAAAAACCTAGCTTTATCACACAATTAGGTTTTCAATAAAGTATACTATATCAGTGGCTATTGTTTGAAAGACGCGTTGAACCTACACCAATAATACACATTTATAATCGTCATATACTATCTGAACAATTGATAACTGAAGACTTTTATACCACATCTTTCATTAAATATGTAGGAAGTAGAGTCTAACTTTGGAGCCTGCTGTATTGAACATGCTGGTTTTGTTGTAAAGGAATTGTAAAAAATGACTGTTTTCAATGACAGTTTTGGTTTCCAGACGTAATCAGAGTCTGTAGCTTTAAATCACTCGAATGTTTAACGAATGATGATGTGGCTAGAAATGTTTTGATTTATTTCTTGTTCTTTGGACTTATACGACTGATTTGCTATAGAGAGCCATTTTTATAGCAATAAATATTGTCTCATCTTTTAATAATGACTTTTATATAAAATTCTTATAACCAAAACATACATCAAAATGTATTCACCAATATATAACGAAGGTCATATTAAAACATGAAAACAACATTAACGAAATATATAACATTAAAATCATGTCGTCTAAAGGCGATCTGTCATCTGTTTTGTATTTCTGTACGTATCGTTTCTTACACAATCACGATTTTTCTTTCTTTTCAGTGGATCATACATGAAATGCTGTTTGGTTCATTTTCTTTTATGACATTTTGTTTCCAAGTAAGAATATCTGAGAGTAAGGTTTTGCTATTTAGTTCTAGGTCAACCCTGATTCAGTGAATCTGCTATCAATACCGTTCGATCCACGATCATTTAATTTCCTTCTGAAAAATTGTCTGTGAATATTAAAACTATATTATCCAAAATGTTCTTCTCAATTGAAGATGCAGCCACTCAAACTGTTTCTAAATGACTGATTGGGATCTAAAATCCGGTTGCTAATACGGGTTGTTCCCTAGAGCCCCAAACATAATTTTGAAGAGCTAGTATATTCTTCTAAGATTCTTTACAGCTGTCCTGAAAACCTGCATACTGAAATTACAGTTCTGAAAATGAAGCTTCACAATGTCAGACTTCGTAAACATTGTTCCATTATACATCACCAATTACTATTTGCTGACATTTGAAATTACTTTAACTATAGCCGGAATGTCACACTCTCATATCTAGAGAAAACGGTTCATCTATTATACGTTACATATTGATTATATCTATCTATCTATCTATCTATCTATCTATCTATCTATCTATCTATCTATAAACATATCTCTCTCCCTCTATGTATGTATGTATATATATATATATATATATATATATATATATATATATGTATGTATGTATGTATGTATGTATGTATGTATGTATAATGTAAATTGGATAAAATGCCTTCACATATCACAACGGGTAACGAAGTCCAGTATAAAGTTCAGAAACTAGCAGTGTTATACTGTTGAAAGCAAAAGATCATGCACCAGAAATACATGATAATGTGCTGACATAGTCGGAAATATCTGTTACAGGCTATTGAGAATAACACGCCTTCCAGCTACTGATGAGGCGGTCTTCATTATACACTGACATAAAAGTGATTGGCGAAAGCAAACTTAGTAACCAGGTATTGGTGAACGATATCGTATAACTAGGCTCTGTTTTTGAGTCTCCTACCGTTTGCACTTGCTTGGATGATATCTTTCATTTCTACTAAACGTATTAGCTAATTCATTTTTACAAGAAGGACGAATTAGCACAGAAAAGCATTAGCTTATGTACCCAGACCATTTAGTTTGGCACGTTCATTTTTGCAACCGTTTCTTCCATTGCAAAGTGTGCATTTCCAATTTTCAGGTATATCTTCTATATAATTACATAGACACACCACACATAGACACACACGCACGCACACGCACACAGACATGCACACACACACACACACACACACATGCACACACACAAATATACACGTATATGTTTCCAAATACGTTTGTATATATTTACAGTTCAATGCACATATAGACACACACACACATGTATATGTCCAATATTATTGTATTTGACATAACCAATTTCTTTTTGCTGACATTTAAAATTACTTTAATAACAGCTGTGGTATCACACTGTCATATCCTGAATTGATTTCAGTCTATTCTATCTTACATATCATACATGATATGTAGGAATATTGTAAATTTGATAAAACGTCTTCACATGTAGAAACACATTACGAAGTCTAGTAATTAGTTCAGGAACAAAATCCGTTACACTTCTGCGAAGAAAACAAGACACTTCACACACAACTCATGTATTTGTTACTGTCAGGAGAAAGAACATTTTGGACAATTCTTCCCCTATTACAATATATAAACAATTTCAAACAGCGTGAAAACCTATTAAAACACTTGGTAATGAGGCTTTAACTACTGATAAAGAAGAATTTCAATTATAGAATCAGCAGGGAATACAGACAAATGTATGGCGAAATACGCTGTTGAACTGTGCAACCATGCACCTAAATCTTAGGAATATATAGGCCCACACTATACGGACACTTGCGTTTGTAAATTGTTGTAAGCATAAGTACACACAATAACTCGTATATAGGACCGTAATATACTTACACTAACACACACAGTCACACACGATACAAATACAAACACACACGCACGTACACACGCATAGACATACACACACGCGCATAGAATATCACATGCACCGTGCACTCTTACACATACGTCGAACCAATTTACCCTTATAGTTGTTCTTTCATGCCACACGAAACACATAAGACCACGGAAACACACTGATATGCATACGCACGCGTATTTGGCCAATTGTTTCCCGTTCTTTGCAAAATGTATATTTACCTGATACACTCAAACATACAAGCACACACTCAGGCGCACACAAAATACACACACACACAGGTATCAGTGATAACTCATTCACTGAACTACGTCTATTCTGGCATGCTTCTACAAAAGTACACCTACTTACATATACACACAAGGTGATGCGACTTTATAAATTAGTAACTCCTCCGGCTAAAAGACCTTACATTCCCACACTTTATAAGCTATTTCCTCATGTATTTTATTGTTTTTGTTTTCTTTTTTTCTTTTGTCGTTCCATGTTTCCTCTCATGTTCCTTTTATTTCAGATGAAGTACTATTGTCCGAAACATCAAAGATATTCTTTCATTTCCTTTTCATTTGAAGCGTTAAAATAACACATTTATCTTAGTGCAGTGTTCTTGCAGTATTTGTTTATTTTTTTATTTTTTTGATTATTTATTTTACATTATGTTACATATATAGTGAATTT
Source organism: Octopus bimaculoides (assembly GCF_001194135.2). Lineage (NCBI taxonomy): Eukaryota > Metazoa > Mollusca > Cephalopoda > Octopoda > Octopodidae > Octopus > Octopus bimaculoides. The sequence continues at coordinate 8,724,098 of NC_068983.1, read as the reverse complement.
CTGTCTTTCGTGGACTGAGGTTCAATCGTTCTAACGAGTAAAGAACGTCTACTAGAATGTAAGTCAAGCGCTTGACCGTTCTACAGGAAAGACACTCGTACCATAATTCTACAGCTAGGCATTATATACATGAGAAGGTAATGATACTACCTTTACAGTCCACGTAATCGATTACTACTCAATTTAAATCACTAGGTATGGGATCAGTGTTGTCAAATACGCTACTTAATTAGTAAGCAATTCTGGAAAAACACACACACACACACACATACACACACACACACACACACACACAAACGCACGCACACATACAGACGAATTCGCTCATACACATATATATGTGAGTGTAAGTGTATATGTATATATATTTCAATATGTATGTATGCATTATATATATATATACAAACGTATATACAGGGATTGGACAAAATAATGGAAACACCCAGCATTATAGCATCATAGTTTTGAAATATCTATAAAACCGTGAAAAGCTTGTTAATTTAGTTTTTTGATTTATTATTAGTGTAGTTTAATATGTTTTGCTAAAATTGTTGATTGTTTTTCAGATATCACCAGAAAAAGTCATTAAAATGACAGATCTGTCGGTCTTTCAGAGAGGTCAAATTGCTGGTGCTCGTATGTTATTTTTGTCGGACGAGTCATCCCTTATCTTATTTCCGACCAATGACCGAGTATACGTGTGGAGACAGCCAAAAGAAGCATTTGACCCAGACTGCCGTCTTCCAACTGTGAAACATGGAGGAGGTTCTGTGATAATTTGGGCGACTATATCATGGACATCCGCCGGTTCAATAGTTTCCCTTCATGGCAGAATTAATAGTCAAGACTATTTAAGCATTTTATCTGATCAAATTCATCCTATGGTTGTCGAACTGTTTCCAGAGGGAAAAGCAATCTTTCAGGATGATAATGCACCAATTCACACAGCTAATGTTGTTACTGAATGGCACGAGAAAAACTGTAGTGAAGTTGAACATCTTATCTGGCCACCACAGTCCGAAGATTTCAATATTATTGAACGTTTATGGTGCATTTTAGAAAGAAAAAAAAAGTTAGGTGTCGATATCCTCCACCATCATCACTACAAGAACTGGAGACTGTTTTAGCTGAAGAATGAACAAAAATTCCTTTGGAATCAATTAACATTTTGTACAAGCCTATACCCCGTACAATTCAAGCTTTAATTTCTGGCAAAGGTGGTCCTACCCCATATTAAAATTAATTTGTTTGAAATGTTAAGATGTTACCATTATTTTATCCAAACCCTGTATATGTATATATATATATGTATCAAACATGTGTTATAACACTATTCCACAGCCATACCAACAATCCAATAATACTATTCCACATATAAAAGAGCAGCCATACCAACATTACAACATGCCTACATTATCGGCTGCCCAACGGATATCATTATATATATACGGAATATATTCATATGCATACCTATATATGTATTTATGGATGTATGTATGAACATATATGTATGCGTGTACGGACTATGATGTATTTTGCGGTGTTCCCTGAACAATCGGTCCATGGTAACCGCAGGTAGTAAAATATATAAAAATGTATCTCTGATATTTCAATCTATTTCTATGATTTAACAATCATATATGATAACATCATGTAATTAATAGCAGAAATTACTTTTGAAATATATGCAGCAGGCATGTACAATATTCATAGAATATTCTATATGTTTGAGAATGAGACTGTTGTGAGATGGTTGTACGAATGTCTCATTGGAGACTGAGACCGATTGTTATGAGTAGACCGCAACATCAGACACTTCCAACCTCGATGATATACAGAGAAATATCACTCAACTGATTGACACAATGTTACATATATTCTCCAGCCACATTCCTGGACGTGCTGCCACCCACTATGTTTTTTGCCGTTCTGAGAATGGTCCTTAATCCGAGGAGACGCCTGTCACATGTTATTCTACTCAGTACGTCTGAACACACTTATTGCTCCCGTCTTGATAACGAGTGACACGTTAATCTTTCCAACGAAAGTTACGCTTTGTATTTCATTTCCACCATATAAAAAAGGTCTGGAAATCTCGCTCTATACTGTTTCGTGCAGTCATTTTCTCATTACAGTTTAAGAAGAACCTTGAAGACTGTAATTTCACCAGATTTAGTCAAACAGCAACATCTTCAAAGAGTTTACCTTTCTCCAGAGTCAGCTAATAAAAGAGTAATCTGATAATCCGTTTGAATTGCTTAGTTTCAGGAGAATAAGCCATTCTAAAATGCATATGGTTTTAGACTGGCGTGAACATAATCTCAAACTGCAATGAGATACGTGCACAAGCATACTCTCATACAATCATACTCTCATACAAGCATACTCTCATACAAGCATACATATATACATATATATATATATACTTATACAAATATATGTACATGTGTGTGTCTTCTATGTATATATATACGTATGTATATATGTGTGTATTTATGCATGCATGCATCTAAGTATGTATGGATTGATAGAACAACGGATGAAGATATGTGTGCTGATAAAAGTTTAGTGTTGCTGCATTGTTGTTCTAAGCGGGATTCCACTGTCTATCATTCAGGTTATATTTACTTTACCGCCGAGTAACTTATCACCTATACCTATAGGGTACTCTCTTTCCGTCCCCACACGCGAAAATACACGTCACTGGACTCAACAATGGCAACTTTTCAAGTGGCTGCTTTCGAACTGGCGTTTCTCTGATATTAAGAAATTACTGCTAGTTGCCAGACAACGAAATGAAATTGATACTCTACATTATGTTATTGAGAACGTTTGTTTCTTGTCCATGGAACAGAACGTCGAAGTGTGTCTCTGTACTGGTACTCACATTATTCATATATTTCATTCGATTTTATTTCTTTATCGTAGGAAGTTATCAGAAGTCTGTTAAGTGATGAGTGGTTGCTTTCAAGTGGAAGCTCACAGAAACCTATAAGTCTCGCCCTTCTATAGCCATTAACCATCAGTACGCGTTCAAAGAGACAGCTACGCTAAAGATTCATGTCAACCTTAATTACATCTAACATGTTTAGTGCCCTACTTTCAAGCAGATATTATTTTTGGTTAAATTAAGTTTTCTAGCTTTTTCTTTGATGCCTCTGTATCCTCCTACTCCATATAATTGTACAAATACATTTCTTAATTTTCATTCCAAATTTAATATTTTCCTTCATTAATGGATTTTTGTTTATAAACAAATGTAGTGTTACATGCAACATTGAAAATATACAATACTGGTTGCAGCATTATAGCTGATAACTGTTGTTTGTAGTAGTCATTTATTATTTAGCGAGTGTTTTCTCATTTATTCACACACAGAGACATACACACACGCGCGCACACATATGTACTCATCCTAAGTATTTGCCCCCGATGTAGCTAGCTTTTTTCTGCAATAAACCAATGCATTTTGGTTTTTCCTTTAAACTTAAATGCAATTTTTGAGTGAAAAGTATTAAAGCAAATAAACGTGAGTGAACGTCAGTGGATAAGAGGGAAGAACACCAAGAAATAAGAGCAATGTATTATTAACGTTCGTAATAAGTACGATAATGGTGTTATTGATACATTCACTTAGACAGGGTAACTTTTTAAGTGATTTGTTATGCTAAACTTCACGGAAGATAACCTTACACCAACAGTTAATGTTCAAAGAAATTTGCGTTAATTACACCTTACTACAATTTCTTGAAGTTGTCAAAATTAGTTAGTGTCTTCGAAACGTTTAGACAAGTTATTTGAAGTTTTCCGTTCATAATACACCGTCTTGTCCAATATTTCTGCCACAGAGTCAGAGGTGGACAAGGATTTTGTTACAAGATCTCAAATCTAGCGGAGCAGTCAGTTGTATTGCTTAATATTTTCAAACTTTGAGAACATTATCAACGTTGAGTGTTCAACAGTGGGTTAGAGCGCGTACTGAACTTAGCGCCAGTGACAGTCATGTCATGATAATAAACGTTTTTTTTATGCTAGTGAAAGTACATGAAACCTCCAGTCATTACCTGATAAGTATAGTATTATCTGCTTTGCGGAATTTGATACCGCATTTTACTATTGTTACCATAGCTGTCATACACAATTCCCTGAAAGTTCACTCAACGAAATTATAGCCCTTGCGAGATAACATTAATATCTATTAATGTTAGCGTATGCTTGTATGAAAAGTATGACGAGTTAGGAAAACGAATTCTGTTAAACAACCGATATGTCGTCTGTAATAAATATACACAAATATACACATGCACGCACAAACATACACACACACACACACACACACAAACACGCACACACAAACTCACACACATATATATGTAATCATTCGTGTCACATATATATTCGTTGAAGGTATTTAATGCCAGAGCCATTTGGCGGAAAGGACTTCGGAATGGAACATATAATTAGAATAAGGCAAAGGTTGTTGAATTATAACCAATAATGTACTTTCAATAAAATTATAGAGAATCTAAAGAATATCAAACCACCCGTATTGCAAAAATGTCAGTGATACTGCATCTTATTTATTGATGTTCTGAAACTGTATAGGTCTAACATCAATGGAAGGAAAATAATGTTACAATGAAAAAACAAATAGACTTGAAATCCTAATGGTGTTTTTCCATAACACAGGCTGTTATATCTTACTGAGTGAGGTGAATTGCAAACTAGACAGAAAGTCTATCAATAGCTGTTAACATCATTTCTGGATAAACAAGCGTACACATAAATACAAATGTGAACCAGAAATATTATGCTATCCTCTAGAGAAATATATCAATCATAACACTTTTTCATATAAGCGATAAATATGCTGAAATTCATTTCGAGATATAATGTCAGGAATAACTTTTTGGAATATTTGATTGGTCACAGGAATAAAAGCATCCCAGTGAGATGAAGAGGAGATAATCATAAAAAGAGGTGGAATTAATTTCAAATTCGGTAGCTTCTGAACATAAATCCCAATAGAACAAATATATATATATATATATATATATATATATATATATA
>NC_068983.1:8716874-8718444 GCF_001194135.2 Octopus bimaculoides | reverse complement strand
TATATATATATATATATATATATATATATATATATATATATATATATATTTATATATGTATGCATGTATGTATATATGTATGTATTTATAATTCAGTTTTATCAACACACATATTTCAGTTTCATATTTTTCATTACAAAGATTTCATATTCCCGTAGAATATTTAGTAGTTTATTTGGTTCAATATGGTTCTTAGATCCAAATTCACAATATTATCTTCAGCATAGGAAATGAATGTAGTCTCTGTAACATTACTTTTATAGTGGTTGAATGTTTTTAGATGTTATCACCAAATGACTTCCAACTGTTTGTCATTAAGACACGAAAGACGATGATTTCTTTAAGTACAATTCTGTTGGTTTATTACATCAATGTATGTGGAATGAGATATCAACGATAAGAAGAAAAGAAAAAGTAAATCATAAAACAAACTGTTAATGAGCAGTGTAACATACAAATGAGGTTGCAAAAGTAGAAATTGCGAACTTCAACTTATGTCAGAAATACAATTACAAAATGTTCTACTTGGCTTGCTATGCTTATAAAAGAAGAAGGTAACTCAACCCGCTATAACGCAAACTGCATAACACATTTTGTGCATGAGTAAATATATGTGTTTTAGGTTTTATTGTTTAAGGGTTTCAATCGTTGGACTACGAGCATGCTCGGGCATCGCCTTGAAGAATTTTTAGACGAATGAATCGAGTCCAGTACCACAGTACCAATTCTTTTCCTTTTTAGCCTGGTACTGATTCTGTTGCCTCTTTGCCGAACAGTTAATTTCTGGAGACATTAAACACACTAGCACCAGTTGTAAAACTTTGGAATGAGACAAATACAGATACAAAGACACGGGCATAGAGATATACATACGGGCTTCGTTGAGTTTCCGCCTACCAACTTCACTCACGAAGCTTTGGTCAGCTCGAGGCTATAATAGAAGACATTTGCCTAATGTGCCACGCAGTGGGACTGAACCCAGAATGAAGTGATTGAAAAGGGAGCTTTGTGTATATCTATATAATATCTGTGTGTGTGTGTGTGTGTGTGTGTGTGTGTGTGTGTGTGTGTATAAAAATGTGTGTTTGTGTGTGCATATATACGTACATTCATACAAACATCGGGTAATGTGATAGGAAAAGATCTTGGCAGTTAGTGAACCACAAGCATATACTTAACTGTATAGATTCAACAAAACCGATGGTAATCGATCAACAAAGTATATTAATCAACGTATGTTATACTCTTTGTCCCATATCTAATTTGATGGAGATATTGATAAGACAAATGTAAATATACAGTTCACGTTTTAGCATCGATATTTGCTAATTATGCAATTATAAAGTGATAGTTGGGCGGAAACAGAACATGGTTAAGTGATCAAACATATTTATTATCCTTTATCATTTATTTATATAGGTATGTATACGTATAGTGTGTATATTCTTCGTACACTTATTTCTACATGCATGTTGGTCTCAGTTTGCACAATATATAAACTGAATATATATTACAAGATTATCCACGCCGGTCCTTGTACCTATCAGTATATGTATATATATATATATAT
>NC_068983.1:8709169-8716347 GCF_001194135.2 Octopus bimaculoides | reverse complement strand
ATATATATATATATATATATATATAAATAAATCTTGTACGACTCTATTGTTTCTTTCTACCACCACTTTCACGCTTATTCGTTCATTCCACTCTTCGTTCTTTCGTTCCCTCTCTGTCACATTTCCCTGCCTACTCTTCTTGCTCACTTTCCCTTCTCTTTTCACTTCACTGTTTCCCTGTCATTATTTTCCTTAATTCTTCTGTCCTCTGCCACTACCACTCTCTCTTCTCTTCCCACGTGACTGATGTTCGGCCAAGCCTGATCTTTCTTTCTTGGTTCGGCCATCGGCCTTGCCATATCTATATTGCTCCCTGTGCCTGTGAAATCTTATATCCCTGCCGTAAGGCTTTATTTCCACACACACCAGCTTAATTTAATTCGTCCTTAGTTGAAAGGTACCTGTTGTTATGTCGTATTATTTACATTTGTATAACATTCTCCGTTCTTCTTCCGTCCTTGTTTTCTTATACATTCGCTGCTTTCTTCAAAGGAATCTAATGCTCTTAGCTTAGTTTTTCCATGGGGCTGGCCAGATTGGAGCAATCTCGAATATAACCAGCCGACATTACAAACATAATCTGGAACTCGACTGAGGAAAGAAAACTCCGAATGACCCGTCCTTCAGTAGTTTTTTTTTTCTCAATTGTTGACAATATATACTGCTGTTGAATTCGAACACATAATTCAATTGTTCATTATTAAGCACTGCAAGGCGTCCTTTTTTCCACCCCTCCCTACCGTGTCTCCCATACCACTGATCTTTATAGTAATATAAACAACTTCGATTTAATCGACTTTACACTTAGCCTCTGCTCAAACTGATCACATGATGGATGAAACGAATCGTATATTATCTAATGGACCAACATGATAAATCCAATTATAGTATAATTTATAACCGTAATGTAGTTTAGCTAATTTCTGTTTATTATATTTATTCAAAAGGCTTTTATGTTTACACTCCTCTTTTAATTAGCTTCGATACAATAAATGTTATAAACGCTAAGCTATTTGCTATAAATATTGAATAACATACTGCAATGCTCCAACATACCTGATCAATATTTAATAACAAACCCCAATAAATACTCCGCATTTTAAAAAGAAAAAAACAATCATCGATTCCAATCATTCAGTTTTAGTCTACGAATAGTAGCCATGTTGGTAACATCAGTCGAAAGTGAGTAGTTCGTACAATATAATATGATCGGACTAATATAATATGATGCCCCTCGATACGTTTCTTAAATTCCGATTATCGAATTGATATGCGTATAAGCTATCATTGCGCCTGTTGTTAATGCTATCATTATATTACCCAAAGTCAGCTGTGACTGAGTATATTTATCAAAGCCATTCCAGCTGGGTCAATCCGATCAGAGTCCAGAAATAACTTTCTGAGATGGAAATGTGTGATTTGATAGATACTGCGCTGCTGTTTCTAGTGGACTAAGAGGTTCTTTGTATGTCAATGACTTATACCGTCATAGTTGCTTTCTTGTTATTGTTTAGCCCATGTTTATACTGAGGAAGCACATGCTTGCTGATCCTATAATTTTGCAAATCAGAGACATTATCCATCGTGTTCTTTCTATTCTGAGACGGTAGAGTATAATTTAACGATCTTATTGCTATTTCAAGCATGACCACTGCTATACAAAAGCTCGTTTGTAGATGTAGCTAGAAGTTGTAGTTATTGGAGCTTAGCACCAAGACGACACTACAAAAATGTAATACAATCCCTAGATGTTCATGAGAATGCTGGAGCGTCATATGAGATTTCTCTGCTATTTCTGACAAATAAATCGATCACGTGGAGTTACTCTCATTGGATCGTAGTTTTAAGTTATTGTTTAGCTCTAGTTCATTCTTTACCAAGATATCTATAGTCAAAGTATACTACTCATGCCCCTTCCTGTGTTTTTATATTTTCCGTACATTTATTTTCTTTGTGGTTTGAGAATGATTTTGCCGATATTGCTAGCAAGTTGAACAGTCAAATTAAAGAGGTAATATACTCGTTGTCCTAGGTTTTACTAGTAGGAAAAGTCACCTTTGTAAGCATGTTTAACTTTTCTTAGAAACTGACCAATGTTTCGCTAACTTGAATAGTATAGGTCGAGCACATCACTAGATTAAGAAGTAATGCTCACTTGTTATTGGTTAGCTTATTATCCTGTAAATGATTTTTTTGCTGCTATCTTATTTCTCCAACGCAAGCAGAAAAAAAGATCTAACACTTCGATCCTTGTGGTCTATAGACAACAATGTAATGGTACACAAAGAGAAAAGCTGGCCAAGCTGACCGGTGATTTTGTTTTCATGTGGAGTTCTAAACTCTCCACAAAACAGGTTATCTATAGTGCAAGGTGTAGACCATAATATTTCAAATTACGTGACTGGTATATATTTTAACGACTTGGAAAGATGAAAGGTAACTTGAACCTAAACATGATTCGAACTTAGACTGTAAATGGTGTTATTAAATAATCGCATGAATTTTGTTCAGTTGATACTTTTTCTGACAATGCATCGCCCTGCAGTATTACCTTGTTAAGAATTAATCCGCATGATATTAATTACAGTGTTTTCAATAAATATACTACCGTTGAAGACGATTGAACTAATAACAATCTGAAGGTGTCTTGAGATGGGACCTGTCTCTGTGAGTCAATGAATTATGGAAATCGTTATTCTGAATGATGAACCCGCTAAATTCTGGAACTTAGAATATGATGACTCGGTACACTGGATTAAAAGAACAATTGTGTCCTTTTAGCGAGTGAGAACACTGTATATTTGATTTCTTAGACAATAATATCTACAAGACCACCAACGAAAATCCTCCATTGCATTTCTGAGAGCTAAGCCTACGATTAGGCCCACCCACTTAATGGACTTACACTTGAGATGAAATTCAAGCGAAATAAAAAATACGAAAGAAAGAAAACACTAACGAAATTATAATTATTCTATTCTAAGCGAATTTCGATGTATTAAACTCTATTTTGGTTTGTTTTCTGCATCGAGACTAAGATTTCCCTATTAATTGCTAGCATTTGCTCATTATGTAAGATTTAACTGTTTTCTGTACCGTTATTAAAATGATTCTTTATTCCAGCTCACGTCTCTATAGCAGTTCCAGCGATCTATATCTCGAGGGAATCAGTCGAGCAAAATAGCAGTTTTAGTTGAATTTATATTTGATATAATTTTTAATGGAAGATCCATAGAAATATCAAATATTGGAAATGCATTTATTAAAATATTCATAAACCATAATGATATCGTATTTATTTTCTAGTTAGTTATATGCATATTTGCGTTAAGCATTCACACGCATATACATATTTATGAAATAGCCTGTATGCACAAACATTAAATTTATGTGTAATTGTATGTGTACATGCGAAGGATTATGCGTCAGCCATATGTGTCTATGCGTGTGTTGTTCATATATTCGAATTCTCTATTTCGTTTCACTTTTTCACTTTATGTAAAATAACATGTTAATGGTCGACATAGAAACATTTACATAGATAGATACATATGTATGTGTATATACGTGTGTAAATTCGTGTGTGTACATGTGTGTGAGTGGATGCGTGTGTGTGTGTGTTTGTGCACGCGTGTTTGTGTCTGCGTAGGTGTGATGCCTCATTTAAATCGAAATCCTTAAAATGTGTGTTCAACACTACAAATGAGAAGTATGCTGTCACCGATGAATTGTATCGCTGACCTGGTTTCAATTTTTGCTTGGTGCGAGGCAGTTGGTGGGTTTTAATTTGTTAGAAATAAGAGAGAAACAGTTCATCCATAATTCATTCCATAATTGCCCACGGGCATATGGCGTAGTGGTTAAGAGCGCGGGCTACTAACACCAAGATTCCGAATTCGATTCCAAGCAGTGACCTGAATAATAATAATAATAATAATAATAATAATAACATCGAGAAATACCTTAGGAATGAGAACCCAGGTTCGAAGTTTGACCAAGACACCTGATGAAGGCTGGAGGGTATACAGTTCATCGTGATAATGCAGGACGTTTAAGACTGAACGTTTTTCTTCGACCATAGGCTTGTTGAACCAGGATAGACTTACGGCCAAGTTAGCAAATCTCGCTTGTTAGTAAATGTATCTCTTGAGTAACGCCAATAATATTTTGGGGAAAAGCTTAAACGTTGCAAATTCCTGTCATGTATCTTCTTGACACACAGGAGATACATCTTGTCAGGGAAAACTGTCATGAGCAAAATTGATGTATAAAGTTTGTTTATCTGTATATTAAACCACCATTGGTTTAGACTGAAATTTGTTAAGATATAATTGTGTAAATCTGATCCCTGGTCAAGTACAGGCGATATTAAAATGATTTTATATGCCCTATTAGCATTCTTTAAGAAAATTTTCTCTTGCGTTTTCTATATTAAATACCAGATTCCATAACTGGTAAATTCTTAATTACGTAATTGTTACATTTTGCTTCACTGTATCTCGTACCGAACGTCAGATTACGACTTTTATGATCCTAATCTTCACTCGTTACCCATACCTTATTATCTACGTTTGTTACACCAGGCAGATCTACAACACAGGTGCATAAGTGCTACTGAAAATACATGAACAATTATTACCTAAGCTCTGACCACCGTTATTAACAAATGTGCGTGTTTGTTTCCTGTGATGCAGCTAACTTTAGTTGTTACAGAATACCTAGCTACGATTGTTATCCCGGGCTTGTCTACGATTGTTAGTGAACATATATCTACGATTAATTTAAAGCCCTCGCCTCTGCTGAACTCCTGTCACTGTAGGACTATGATCAATTGGTAGCAATGTTGTATCTAAGATAGTAAAAATTTGTCTCTCTTTGATTCCAATAACTAGATTATTTACTTGTTTATGATGACTTATTTTACATACACAAGCGGTTGTATATAGTATGGTTTTATATTTCTTTAATACATCAAGTGCGTTAATGTAGTCAAACAAATTTTCATATATATAAAGTATAAAATCATTTACGCGTTTCTTGTTGACCGAAAAGTAACTTTCAAAATATCGCTAATATATAAAACAATGTAACGGTAATTATCATAACATCACTTAAAACTATAATACAAGATAATTAGTTTCAAACTTATATGTAATAGAAACAGTATTAGTTGAAAATAATCTTTTCAATATTTTGTAAGTGCATTATGTAAGTATAATGTATGTACATTGGGAAATGCAAGTTTACTGCGGTATTCGTCCATAGATAATATCTCTTATGTGTGTGCTGTGTGTTTAAAACTAAAAAAAAAAATACATAGCAGGCTGGAGAAAATTGTTGTACAGCGGCCGTTACAATACAAAGGGGGAAAACTGCAACTCCAAATATAGAGCTGTTAAAGAAAAGTACGATTCAATGGAAATCAGTGCCAAAATAGTAAGTCTAATTTGCAAGATCTAAGATATTTTGTGATTGCCTTTATGATCTACCGTAGATTACAGGATTGAAATTATTTTGTCACATTACGTTTTATCGTTCTCCACTGTGTATGAAGTTTAACGAAATTGTGAAAAAATATTTTTCGTTAGAATTATTATGAACCTATCTTTAACTTCGTTTTACATAAATTTGAAAGGATTTTAAAATCTTACATATCATTTTTCAGCAGGAAGTATCGAAATACAAAAACAGTAGGAAGGCGAGTTACACAGGCATTCCATACTACTAATATAAATTCTAATTCCTAAATTCGAATTTTTCCACTATGTGTCAGCAACATTATAAGACTTGGTAGATTTGCGAATCTCGAAAACCATATGCTCAGGCATGGAAACTATACAGCAATCTTGATAGTATAAGAACTATCTTCTTCTCAAATTGTTAATTCCTTTTCCGATGTTTATATTTCTGTCTGACGAAAAACCGGTAAAGTTTAATCTACGCGACGTAATTCTGATCACGATTAGTTGTAGCGTCTTTAGAGATATCTGAAGCACAAGCTTTGTTGATAAACGTAATAAAATAGATACATTTAAGTTATTTCGCAAACTTTATAAATACGAAAATTTCACATAAAATAATTATTTCTAATTTTAGTTCGAAACCAGCAATTATGTGGGTAGAGTCAAGTCGACTATGTCGGCTCCCGTGCCCAAAGGACTACTTAGAATCACAACCTCGAATGGAGAAAAGGCAAAATCGACCTCGGACAAATTTGAACTTACGATGCAAAATACTGGAAGGCAGTTTGTCAGAGACGCTAACGATTCTATTCACTGCCTTTCATTAACAATAATGCTTTCAAGCTTTAGTACAAGGCTAGTAATTTCGGAGGAGGTGGAAAGGCAACTACATCGACACCAGAGCTCAAGTGATGCTTATTTTATCGACTCCAAAAGTGTGAAAGGGAAAGCCTATCGTGGCAGATTTTAAAGTAATCCTTTCTACTATAGGCACAAGGCCTGAAATTTGGAGGAGGGGGATAGAAGATTACATCGACAGTACTTAATTTATTGACGTAATCAACTGGTACTTAATTTATCGAACCCGAAAGGTTGAAAGGCAACGTCGACCTCCGTGTTATTTGAGCTCACAACGTAACGGTAGACGAAATACCAATTTCTTTATTCCCCACAGGGGGCCAAACATAAAATGGTACAAAACAACTGATTGGGATCAGAAATGTGAATGGTTTGCATAAATATGACTTTAAAAATTTTATAAAATATAAAAAAATCGAATGATATTAACAGTACGTTAGACAACACAAATGAAGCGATGATCAGGCAACGCTCCGACCCCACAAGCCCCGATCTATTGCTGGCACCTTTTTTTTTTCTGACTATTCACACGGTTCCATGCACGCACAGCACTCGTGCAACATGCTTCCATCTCTTTTGGAACGTACACTCCGGCAAACATCTCCTCTCCAGCCACACTTACCTTTTCAAATGAAAAGTAAAAAATGAACGTAAATTGTGGCCAGAGATAAAGTTGCCTGTCTTAATTCCTTTTATCCTCGTCTTCCATACTACCTCTTTCGCTATTGCTGCAACCGTGAGAAAACAATTCTTACCTTCGTTTGTTAAAACTCCCGTTGGGTCAATTTTTATAATTGACTCAGTCGACAGCTGTACTCTTCCTTCGCCGGACAACAGGTGTTCAGCATAAACCCACAT
>NC_068983.1:8707295-8707953 GCF_001194135.2 Octopus bimaculoides | reverse complement strand
GGCATCGACTTGCCAACCCAGGTGCCGAGTTGTAAGCCGACCGACTTTTCCCGGTTAATCTTTGCTCCTCCCACCTCCTCGTAAGCCTCAATACACTTACCCACTTCCCGTAGGCGTGCTACTGAGGTTACGCTGATAGTGATATCATCCGCGTAAGCCGTAACAAACTCCTCTAGACCTGGTTCTCTCGGAATGCCACTCAACCTTCGCAGTAGTGACTCGAGAGGCACCACATACAAAAGCGGTGAGAGCGGACATCCTTGACGAATCGAGCGTCTGATATAGAACAGCTTCGAAAGGAAAGCGTTCACCCGAACTATCGAGTCAATGTTGTGGTACAAAGCAATAAACCACCTGAGGAAGCCAAGGCCCAAGCCGAACCGCGCAAGCACAGTCGCCAGGTATCGATGGTCAACCCTATCAAAAGCTTTAGACTGGTCCAAATGTACCAGTGCCCCACCTTTGCCAGATTTATTATCAACCCTCTCTATGGTATAGCGAATAAGATGGAGGGTATCCTGAATGGTTCTGCCTGGGATGGCACATGTCTGTGCCTCCCCGACTATACCATCCGCGACACGCGCCAACCTTTTCGCTAAGACCTTGGCCAAAATCTTCACTTCTGCGTTTAACAGAGTGATGGGCCTGAAATTCTCTA
>NC_068983.1:8703345-8706062 GCF_001194135.2 Octopus bimaculoides | reverse complement strand
TTCTTCCTCTTTTTCTTCTTTCTCCTCTTCCTCGTCTTCCTTATTTTCCATGCAGTTCCTTCGAATGTGGCCTAATTTGCCGCACAAAAAACACCAGGGCTTTCGACCCTCGACAAAAACGTTGAGGAGCAACTCCTCCCCAACTTCTATTTTTTCTGGAAGTTGTTCAATTACAGCCTGTTCTCCTTGAATTAATAAGTGAACCGTGTGGCCTATCCAATATGGTTTTTCGGTGACGATAGCTTGAAGTATATTTACCTCATCTACCTTCTTCGCTACATTGGGTTCGCTACATTGGGTAAATTTGAGGTGGGACCTTTGTTATTTTTACATTGGATGTCCTCATCCCCATGTAAATCGGTATCAAAATTATATCCTCGGTTTCCAAGGATTTTACAGAGTGCACTTGTGCAGTTTCAATGTTTTTAAAATGTACCTCAATGGTACCGAATTTTTTGCCTCTAGCTAGATACGTAATGTCCTGCCAAATGGGCTTTAGACCTTGTTCAATTCTTTCTTCGCTCACTTGCTCGATTTTCCTTCCTTTTTTGCAGTAAACTTTATAAATAATTGCTTTTTTTTTCTGTTAATAATAATTCTTCCGGTGGTTGAACTTTGACAACACCGTTTTCAATTTTTAGCATGTCTTTGTATTTTAATATGTCGCTTTTGTTTGTCGACAGCTGGCGGGTTCCACCTCCAACCGCCGACGCAAAACTTCTTTTTTGTTTTTCTTCTGTTTGTATGTTTTTCACATTTATGTTCCTCCTTGTAACGGTGCAATTTGATAGCTTTGGAAACTCCTCTTCAGAAGAATCCGAAAGTTCTCCAAACAATAAATTTTCTATATTTTTGCCTCCGGTTGACTCCTCTTCGCCAGACGAAGATACATTATTCGGCATCTTGCCAGCAATTACTGTTTCCCCCATGGGGGAAACACACGATAGTTTTCAAGCGAAGACTATCACACAATAGTTATGACAAGAAGACACAAAAACAGTTAATGGAAACTTGCACTTACTGTACAGACGCACTCAAATAACCAGTAACAATCCAATCTCACGGAGTCGCTACACCGCTAAGCAGACGAAATACCGCTAAGCATTTCGCCCGGCTTGCTAACGATTCTACCTGTCCACCGTCTCACTGTCATTTAATATGACACACTAGCAATACCAGCTGGCCTGGATGGCATTTGAACACAAAGTAAAACGTATTTCTATAAACAAAAAAGATTCTTAATAAAAAATATCTAGTTGTAATATATAAACAATGCTATGCTTTCAGAAATCTGTATATTTTTCGTAGAAAACTCTTTGATGCTGCCGTCTTTTCCTGTAAATCATTATCAGCATTAATTTTCAGTTTCATTAACAATAAAACTATACAGTCCACGAAACTTTATAGATCATTACTAATTTATACAAAGCTACATTATTACGCATGCAAAGTTGTACACAACTTTTAACATTAAGACGTGAAAATCGGACAGTTTATACAATTAATCATTTCGATAACGAATCTAATTTACTATTTAACAATGATGCCCAAGTCTAGACTTCAACTTATATAAGAATTTTGCATCCTCATAGCTCAATGATATGCACCATGTATAACATAATATTTGGCATCCTTTTAACTATATCTTATTCTGTATGTGTTATCATTAATCACTGTAATATGATTTTATATATTATAATCACTAGTCATATGCAAAGGCTCCTCATTAAAGTCCATGTCATTGGTTTGGATAGAGACATAGCTAGGTGCAAGCGTGGCTGTGTGGTCAAAAAGCTCGCTTTCAAAATATTTTCCAGGTTCCGTCCGAGGGCATGAAATCGTGTTTTCAAAAATATATTCGGACCGACCAATCACTTGTGAGTAAATGTGGCAGAAGGAAATTGTGTGGAATCTTGCCACACACACACACACGCACACATACACACACACACACACACACATACACACATACACACACACACACAAACAGAGTCATTGGTTTCATGTGAAGAAATATCTTAACAAATTGCATTCTAAGCCAATGGTAGTTTAATATACAGATAAACAATGTTTATACCTCAATGCATCACTTGTTTACGTGCGTGTGACTGACCGTTTCGGCAAAATATCTCGATAGAATAAAGTGCTCGGTTAGTTCGTCTAAAACGGTCCTTCATAGTTGTTCCTCAGGATAACAGCAGTTTAGTAAGTGAAAGAAATAAAAGATAATCATAAAACTCATAGTACCCAATTGCCCTCAATAATTCTCCATTGTTTAATTATGCTCCATATATTGCGGCCATACATTGTACATTATTCTTACCGAATCTTTCATAGTGCAGCCTGATAAGCTGTAGAATCTTTTCACGTATAGCTACGCCCCCCCAAAAATGGATAACGTATTCTATTTCAATAACAATGTTATATATTATAGAGCAGATAGCGAGTTTCATAAATCGTCAAAGAATAGGTAAATGCGTACCAAAATAGATTGAACAATTACTTTAGCAATATATGCTTTCTAGTTTCAAGCCAGAAACAGTGACAAATTTAGATCATTGCTTCACCTTATATATATATATATATATATATATATATATATATATATATAGTTGACAGGAATGGCAACAAAAGAAAGAAAGAGACCTTGATATTATGCAAATAGAGGAATTTATCTGCAAAAATATGTGACATTTGTTCAGTAGCCATGATAAAAC
>NC_068983.1:8702529-8703045 GCF_001194135.2 Octopus bimaculoides | reverse complement strand
ATATATAAGAAGTTTGATTTTAATTTATAATTCTGTATATATATATATATGCATGCATGTACATTATGTGTAAAAATATATGTATACATATTTACAAATATAAATGCAGACACACATATATATGTATATACATATGTGTGTGTGTATACATGCATACGACATTAAGGGTTCAAATGTGACAGGTACTTAAATGACAGGCAATAATGTTGGGTCGAATTAACAGCTTCTTTACTCGTATTAATATCATGGGTACAACAGTACATCCATGGAAAAAAATGTGGTTATGTATGCCGAGAATTTAACCCTGGATAGGCTATTTTAGTAGCCTATGAGCTAATCCAAAACTGTACATTGTATTCATTGTACGTTATTTTATATAGTCCAGAATATCCGATGCGTCACAGTTCCATTGAGGAGTATTATGAACTAATACGTAAATAAATAATATGCGTCATTTCATTACAGCTGTTTCCAACGGACGTCTGATATATATATATATATATATATATATATATA
>NC_068983.1:8700339-8702058 GCF_001194135.2 Octopus bimaculoides | reverse complement strand
TATATATATATATATATGTGTGTGTGTGTATGTATATATATATCATATATACATATCTATACATATATATATCATATATACATATCTATACATATATATATCATATATACATATCTATACATATATATATATAATATACATAATTTATATATATATATATATATATATAGATATATATAGATATAATGACTGAAGCAAGTAAAGAAATAAAAGAAAATTTTGTGTGCATAAATATGTGCTTGAATGTGTGTAACACGTATAAAAATGAATGAAAGAGAGTATATGTGCATGGATAGTGTGCATAATGTTTGTGTATTTCTTTAAGAGATAATATTGTGTGAGACTTATTCACTGCCAACATTTCTAAAACCTACCAAGAGACATATGAAGTTAGATAACATAACATTTATTTCATATGATCCGCTTTGAGAACGCGTTGTCTATGGTCTACTGTAACCATTCAGAAGTGTCATTGCGTCTAAAAAATTCTTTGACGGCATTCATTGTACATTTCAATTCTACGTCGTAAAATGATACAATAAATATTCAAATATATATTAAAATAAAATCGTGAATATTATTAACCCGGAGAGATTTGTAGGAATTGTGGTACGAGTTATGCAATCGTTGAACAAGTAATGTATATGCGACATCGAAATGTTTTAATAGTGACAGCAACACAGACACTGTTCATTATAAGTGTCAAAAAGTACACGCACCAGTTTTACTGACAGTTTATTTCTAATGTTTATTTATATGATGATATATAAAAGACATAGGCATGTCTATAGCGAAGTGTGTTAGAAGATCCTATTTCGAAATCGTGGTTCCGTTTGTGTTTCCCTACTTTGCGGTCCTTCGATTAATGTACTCTACAACAGCGAGGAGTTGACCAAGGCTTTCTGACAGAAATTTGGTTGAACAAAACTGTAGGGATATTCTGTGTGTCTGTCTGTCTGCCAGTGTCTCCCACCTCACTCTCTCTCTCTCTCTCTCTCATGTGCACACACACATACTCATCTAGATACGTATTTATACACATATATACACACACAAACACACACACACACGCGCGAACCTGTATGTACCTATATGCAAAGTTAATGGCAGGTAAACAAACCATCATAAATCGGTATGTGACGATAGGGGCAAAAGAAAACAATGGAAAAAATACATATTACCATAAGAGAGAAATTTTTCCACGATAACAGCATAAAATCTTCCTTCGTTACAAACTTATTTTAACTTGCCTAAATATCGTCTATGCTGAAACACTGCTCGGTGCTAATATATATATATATATATCATATACGGGAGCTAAATTTTATTGTTCAAATACATATCAGTTGACATTGTGGGCTATTTGTCTTAGCTCATTTCTATTTCGTTTAGGCAAATTACCAGAGCCAGATACGGGCTCGACATTTTTGTTCCTGTTTCAGAATATTTTTCTGTTAGAGACAGCACAGAGCAACTACTGTGACATCGGCTACTATTGATGCATACATGTGCACTTCAAGAAGTTTTTTTGTGCCCTGTCGGTAACTCTGCCCGTAACCATATGACAGGCCAATTCTGGAGAAACCTTTATTCTTGAGAGTATACGAATATACATGTATATGTAAATATCTGTACGTGTATACATGTATGTATATGTATATATACATATACATGTATACATGTATATATATATCTATATCTATATCTATATATATATAT
>NC_068983.1:8689266-8699753 GCF_001194135.2 Octopus bimaculoides | reverse complement strand
TATATATATATACATATACACACATATATATATATACATATTTATATATATATGTATAAAGGTGGTTGCAAAAGTAGGTATACAGTAAGTATCACATTAACGTTATAATATTTAATTTGCTAAAATCATTCAAACATTAAATTAGTTAGCCTCATTTTTGATATTTTCAGTGTCATTAATTATAATAATACTTCTAACGTAACTAATCCTTTTGGTAAAAATTGATGAGTATTTTACATGTTTTCATAATTGTTTACTTACTTTTATATCACTATATATACATATGTACACATATATAATGTGTAGTTGCATATGCATACATTTCTATATTTCTATAGCATCACAAAATATATAGTAATTTTTCCTAAGTATATAATTTATTTTATTTACGGCGTACATACGTGCCTGGGAATAGTTATTTCTAATGAAAAACAATTGACGTATATATGATAGTAATACGTGAAAAATTATGTGACAATGCAATTTTTTCGTGACAAAAAATAATCCATTTCCTCATATAATATCTTTCCTATTTTCCTATTATTGTAATGATTAATATTTCATATTTTCATAAATAACATCAAGGGAACTTTATACAATAGCAAAAATTGTATACTTTATTATCCTATTAATGCTACATTTTATTACATTAATAATGGTATGTTTTGTTATTCTACTAATGGTACATTTTAATATATTGCTTCGGAGCTGAAGAGTTCGTGTAATCACGTTTTGACTAGGTTACTATTATAGAGTTATTTATACCTTAGAATAAAAACATTTTTTATAGATAATCTAAATCACATTATTTAGTGTGAGTTTATTTATGTCTCGAACAGAAAATATAAAACAGCAGATGAAGTGAAACCCTGATATTGATGAGGTAAATCTATTATTACAGCATTTAAATTAATTGTTCTTAATAATAGGATATTGCAGGCAGCGCAAGATTGTATTTGCTTTTAATGCTTTCATTTCACACAAATTTTTGAGACAATTCTTTAATAAAAAAAAAAAAAAAAATTCCAACACTCTGGCAAATATTCTAATTTACACTAATTATCACATACATATGTTATATACTTTCACTCTGTCTTCTGCAACTGCTACAACATGCGATCCTCTGAACCAGAACACTTTGTATTAACATAGCAAAACCATCAGTCACAAAACTCTTTGCATTAATCTGTAGTATCTTGCCAATATAAATTACTACACTCCACATAAGTCAGTGATTATTTAAGTAGCGGCTAGAAATAGCGGTAAAATCTTCAATTACGTAAACTCTTCCTTCATCAAAAGAGAATAGTCTATTGAATACTCTAGCCCTAACAAATCATTTCAAATGTGAGATAATTACATTTCATATAATTTTTATTGTAAGTACGCTCGATCCTGTATTGCTCTGGAATTAGATGTCAACAACGACAACGTTTTTATTAAAGACATAGGTGAAATCCTATTTCTTTGCCCCGTGTTGTAACTTTCATTGCATTTATACATTTCTTAGACAGAACAATCTGAACATGTAAAAGCTGGACATCAAGCCAATCAAATTCTGAATTCTATGAAATATTTGATTGCGAGGTGAGAACAAAAGCACTTCACTTCTCTTGGAACTAAATTTAAATCCTACATTACTGTCAGTTGACTATAGGTCGCCACTTAAACGAATAAATATTACACGTAGGAGATAGTAGCCATTACTTCATATGATTGATTTTCAAAAGTGACAATTGTAATGTATGACGAATAATGTAACTTTATGATAAAGTCACAGTAAACTGTGTCTCTTCAACGTTTTCAGTTTCGTCTGAAGTAATTTCTTTCACTCGTGCCACTAACGGTTCTTGGAAAGACCGATGTCTACAAGTATCAAGCTTTTGTTTCTTGTAGAGAGAATTCTGTCATGATCGAATTTCCTTGAACTTGCAAAAGTTTAAACATTAGAAAACTCTTGAGAGATGATCGAGCGTTTTGCCTGTATGTAAATCTTATATTGTGCAATTGGTTGCAAAAAAGCGAAAAATATCATAAATGCATGGATGGTATATATGAATGAATCAAGAGGGATTAATTTGCACGTGGTAGTGCTGAAAAGTTTTTTGCTATAAAGGTATCAGGAAAGACCTTGTTCGATGCCCAATCTTCAGACTTCTTTTACAGGGTTTAGAAAAATTGAAGGACCACTGCAATAAGTGCCTGAATCTGTGAGGAGAATATGTTGAAAAAAATCACAATTAACTGCTCCTCCTGTATTTTCTTTTACCCAAAGCCAAGAAATTTTCAGCAATCTCACGTATGCGTTATGCTATATAATTACTTTCCCGTGGTTCAAGGTCAAATCGGGCCAAACTTTTGGGAAACCGTGATTGCATTTTATTTGCACTGTAAATGGGAAAGTTCAAACCTAATCCATACTAACCCACTGACCTCGTTTGGGGACAGTTTTGTTGGGTTTACATACTGCAATAAAGGTTAAGTGGATGCAAAATAGTGCTTCTTGTATTTATTTAACCATAGCATTTGGTTTATTGACTGCAATAAATGTTAACTGAATGCTCCTGTATGTTTGTTATCCCTATTTATATAACTGTCTTCCAGATTTCGGCAGGGTTAACCTTGGGTTAAAATGGGTTAATGTAGTAACATTTCTAAACCTTTGTGGTTAAGCTGTTATGTCCCTCAGCACCTTCTTGGCTGTTTACACATTTTATTCAAATTTATCTTTACTTTGTTTCATCGTACGAAAGAGAGCCATTCAATTTACCGATTGCTTTCATATGTCAATAGCAATTCTAACCACGAACTTTGGGATCTGTACATTAAAACATGTTCAAACTTAGCCAATGTCTTATGAAAACTGACATTATAGAAAATTCATATCATAATAAAATCTAATAAATTGCACAACAAACTAATAGATCATTATGATGAATATGTTATATCATGTTACAGGAAGTTGTTTTACCGGCTTAACAACAACTCGTCGATTTCCGTTAAACTGTAATTATATGAGCTGATTATTATGAAATACCCCCAGCAGTTTCTACATCACATGTGTAAACAACGTGTGTAATTCGAAGGAAATCTTATATGGCTTTGAAAAAAAATCAATGAAGCATTAGTGTTGTACATACACGTACTCAGTCACCCGCCCACATTCGTATACGATCAAGAGCTATTTTATTTATTTTCAAACCATACGAACTCATATTTCCATTTTTATTATACTTCTTATGCGCACTGTCTATTAGTATCCCAATAGTTATGAAAATATGTGGACACGCGATATCTATGTCAGCGGAATTGCAATGTGCGCCGTAAACGAATTTTAATGTTCATTTCAGAGATTCGGTCGCTTCAGTAAACTATTTCACAAATTCTCTAATAATTCCAACGACTCTTAATAATGTTTCTTTTAATAATATTACATTTCTGTTCAGTCTCTAAATTGTCTACCATTCGGGAAAACTAAAATCAGACTTCTGCCTATTCAGCCCTTCAGGTATTCATTATTTCTTGGACGTTATCCTAAAGTTAATCCTGATGCAGAATGCCATTCTTGATTGGATTAAAATTGTCTGCCGTCAGATGATAGAAACTGGATGTCAGACCGATTATATGGACAAGTTATTTTCTATGAAATTCATGAGAGCTGGCGTTAGAATCCATGTGGTAAAGCACCCTGATAGGAATTGCTTCCAGTTTACACGAAATTACATTATAGCTCCATACAAACAAACAGACATAAACCTCATTGTGCCATTTTATTCTCAGATATACGAAACTGTGATAGATTTAGTAGTAACCGAATATACCATAGAATATGAATCAAATTATTTATAAAATGACCATTTATTATAAATCAGATCAAACAACAGTAACTACAAGAACTGCTCAGAAATGCAGCTAGTAATTAGTCTAGAAGCGGCAATGTTTTTTCATCCTACCGTATATAAGCTCTTGATCAGTTCTGGGATATCTAATAGAGAAACATCGCAGAAATTATCTTTTTTAACACTTCCTGAGATCAGGTGGCAATCAACGCTACAAAAGTTGTTGTTTCTCCGTTCGAAATGGTGCCAAGATTATATCTGAGGGATACCAAAAAAAAAAGAAAAAAAGAAAAAAAAGAAAAGAAAAATCGCATCTCGTGTAATGAGTTCAAATAAGTATGAAAAACATCGTAAATCTATCCCTTCATTCAAAATATATCGCCATCGTTTGCAAGGAGGAATTTCAACCATGTTTCGTGGTCTGCTACCACAACAGCTCCTTTATAGGATCCAGTTAGCTGAAGACATCATCAGGAGGAACCACGTCCGGTTTCGGCCCCTGCTTTCGGAGGTGTCTTCAGCTCTGGTGTTGGGTGCATGTCTTCTTTCTTCTATTCCCTGGCCTCTTCGATGCAGCATCAACGAGTGTCAGCGTCCGACTGATCGTCGTGTCAAGTTCCCCTTTTTATATCTGCTGCTAGGCTCCAGCAGGCAGCCCCAGCTAGTTGTCACGTGACACTGTCTAAATTTCCCGCTGCTAGGGTCCAGTAGGCAGCACCAGCAAGTTGTCACATGACACTGTCTAAACTTCCCGCTGCAAGGCGGGTAATGAGTTCAAATAAGTATGAAAAACATCTTAAATCTATCCCTTCATTCAAAATATATCGCCATCGTTTGCAATAATATTTTCCTACTTTGAAATCACTTTTCTTACTCCTCGAGCAAAATAATATCAGGACCTAAGTAAAGTGCTCAAGTGACCTGAATAAGTAAGAATCTGATGTTGCTTGTAAGGTTGGGTAACAAGGGTGAGTTAAAATTTCCTAAGTGTCATGAATTTATAGTTTGTGTTAACTTTTCTGAATGTAGCTTGGCATTATGAAGTCTCGGGATGAAAAGTTGCTGTTCACGAGACCTGGTTGTTTTTTGTGCTAAACTTGTTTGCTCAAAAAGTTGTTGAAAATAAAAATTGAGCAGTGATGCTTTGGCCTCGTTTTAATAATGCCAAGTCAACAATATCAATTTTATTCCCACAAACGCACAACAAAATCTTCTTCGGTATGATGTCGGAACAGAATATTCGTTTGGCCTTAGCTGCTGGTTCTTACGCATGATGTTGGTATAGAGAATCCATTTGTCACATATTGATGATGTCACATGTATATAATATAACATCTACGATATATATATATATATATATATATATATATATATATATATATATATTACACACATACACACATATATATATGTTACTATATATCTATATGTATACATATATGTATGTATGTATGTATGTATGTATGTATCTCTCTCTCTCTCTCTCTCTCTCTGTATATATATATATATATATATATACACACACACATATAAGCTACTGAAATAGCTTGCCATTCAAAGGCCCACAGCTTTTTAATGCCTTGCCAAAACCTTTGAGAAATCCTTATGGAACAGGTATAGATGTTTTCAAGAAACAGCCTGACCTCCTGCCGTTCAAAGACGCAGATGATGCTATGTCACATAAAGAACCTCGAAAAAGAGCATCAGTCTCGAACACCCTCCTTCGTCAGGAACCAAACACACAAGAATGGCCATTGAAAATGTGATTAAACTACGATGTGCCACTATGGCCACAACTTTTGAACTGAAACGTATAAATGAAAAGCAGAATAAAAGAAGAAATATTTAAAACAGATGCAAATCCATTTACTATTTAAGAATAACACTGGAATATAAAAGTACGGTTGACATGCACAGCATTTTAACTCATTATTGACAGTTACGTAACTAAATAGTGTGGTATATTTTGCTACGTTTATTTGAACACGCTTAATCTGATTGATCATCTCTCTCTCTATCTTTCTCTCTCTTTCTACCTCTCTCTCTGTCTCTCTCTTTCTCGATATATATATATATATATATATATATATATATACATACATATATATATATATATACATATATATATATACATATATATATATATATGTATATACGTATATATATGTGTGTGTAGATATATATATGTATATATATATATAATATATATATATATAGATAGATATATGTATATGTATATATATATATACATATATATAAACATACATACACGGACACACACACACGCACACACAAAATCACACACACGCGTGCACTCGCGCGCACACACACACAATTAGTTGAAACGATTGTTTGTTTTAAAGCAGGTTAGTCGGTTCTATTGCTTACAAGTGTGATTTTCGGACAATCGTTATAGTGAGGCTGTCTATATTCACTGTAATATTTATTTATGTAACGGGCTAGTTACGAGTTCACAACCTGTGCAGGACGACCTTACCGTATGTTTCAATAGTAAATATTCCTTTAATGGGAACTACCGTTACTCTGAGTTTTAGTTAGAGCAGCTAAGTATTTTCAGAACTGAGTGTGCTTCCTACATAATTTCCAAGCAGTAACAGGATGAGAAACTGAAAAGTTTACAGATGTCTTTGAATTTTATGTTTTGTCAATCCAGCGTGATTCGTATGTTTCTATATACGTAAAGTTAAAATGTAATTGTCATAGATACCTGGTGGGTTGATTGAGCAAAGCACTTCATGGTTTCAAGGCCAGCTTCATAACCTGCCGTTTATATAGGCGTTTATTAAATAAATAATTATTATTCAAGGTACTTGAGTACGTTAGCTATATTGGACTAAGCCCCAGCAAAGCTACAGTCTAGAAGTTGAAGCCATTAAAATAAACATAACATGATAGCAATATATGGCTATAACAATTCAGATATTCCAATAAATAAATATATAAAATGAAACTTTTTCTCGATATAATTTCAATTTAAAATATTTACAAAAATTCGATGTAACCGTAATAAACCCTGTTCAAAAAAATATTCCGAATGAAAATCAATAGAATTTATCAGTATTCGATAAGATCAAAGATTTATTTCAATAGTATGTATTCATTACGAATTTCATTATCATAAAAGCATTGCCTAAATATACATAAATATAACGCACGAACATACATGTTCTCATGTGCACGCGCACAC
Source organism: Octopus bimaculoides (assembly GCF_001194135.2). NCBI lineage: Eukaryota > Metazoa > Mollusca > Cephalopoda > Octopoda > Octopodidae > Octopus > Octopus bimaculoides. The sequence continues at coordinate 8,692,706 of NC_068983.1, read as the reverse complement.
ACATACACATATACACAACGCACGCACGCACGTATGTATATATATATATATATATATATATATATATATATATATATATATATATGTGTGTGTGTGTGTGTGTGTGTGTGTGTGTGTGTGTGTGTGTGTGCATATGTTGTTGACGCAACAAGGAAAAGTAGGAGCGAAAAGTAGCAAAGACTGCCTTGTCCAAGGCTGAAAAGCATCGCTCATTCTTTAAGCCTTAATCCTTCATGAAAGTGCCTAAAAATCATGTCCCCTCACTTGTGAGCATCATCATACACCACGCCATCTATTCTTTTATTTTTCTACAGTCACCAACACATCGTTCACTGTCTAATAACTCGCTGATTTCCATACAGCTAATACACAGGATCGCCCAACTGCCATCATTTGAAATTGTCCTAATAAATTTATATTCAATTATCTCCCATTAAAATAGCTCAATGATAATAGCATCAACGTCACACGTTCATGATCCAAAAGATAATAAAACGTATTTAATACTCCCTTTCCGTTTCCTTCTTTCAGCTGCAATTCATGATTATGGCATCATCATTTCGGATGAATATTCTATTCTCTCCTTAACACAGCGTACAAACAGGAATCATACACATTTTCTTTCTTAACAATACGTCCCCTGTTGCAAAAAGATTCTTACTTTCTTTATCCAAAACTCACGATAAATTCCTATGCGCGAATTTCTACGTACCGCTTTCCAAGCATGTTCTTCGAACCCTCCATTTTGATCACATCAATATTATTTGTATATGATAATAATTACTTGAGATCAACTGAAAAATAATTAAAGTACGAAATACACACACGCACGCACGCACACACGCACAAACGCGCGCACACATACGTACACATAAATATGTGTGTATGCACGGGTGCATATGTGCGTGTGTGTGTGTAAGTGTGTGCGTGTATATGCATGTATATATAGATATATGTGTGTTATTTCTTTACTAGCCACAAGGGGCTACACACAGAGGGGACAAACAAGGACAAACAAACGGATTAAGTCGATTATAACGACCCCAGTGCGTAACTGGTACTTATTTAATCGACCCCGAAAGGATGAAAGGCAGAGTCGACCTCGGCGGAATTTGAACTCAGAACGTAGCGGCAGACGAAATACCGCTAGGCATTTCGCCCGGCGTGCTAACGTTTCTGCCAGCTCGTCGCCATATAGATATATGTGTGTGTGTATGCATGCGTTTATACATTACTATGATTCTATGTATTTATTGAAAAGTAGATTTTTGAGTGCTTATGATTGTTTAGATAATGTAGATATGAATGGTGACGGAGCTGGAAGGAGATAATAAATAGTTCTATCGTGTTTCATAATACGGTCTTTTTTTGTAATAGAACTGAAACAATTGTAATAGAATTGAATCAACAGTCTGAACTGCATAAAGCAGACACAACTCAGTTTGATTTATTTCATAGATTGGCCAAAGTAAACAGTCCAAAATATTTAAGTGATTTTCAGCGTTTATGTACGCCTGGTGATACTAATGCCAGAGTAAAATTGAGAGCGAGGAATTTGGGAAATTAGACATATAAACAGTTTTTACATCAAAATTTCTGATTCTACGTGGTTTGACATACTAATTTTTATACACGAGATGTAGTAAACCCATACGACTTCATAACTCTAGTCGTTGTTCTTTAGTCATGAAATTCATAAGGCGGCTATCCGATCTCTTAAGTGATCGACGCGACAATATTTCCCTACATCCCTCTGAACGGGACTCAGAGTCATCTTAATGTTCAAAGACAGAGGTTTTTGAGATGAGGAGACAAGTCGAGTACATCGGCTCCAACGATGGACTGTTCCTTTATACCATCGATCATCGAAGGCATGAAGTGCAAAGTTGACTTCCGTGGGATTGCAACTTAGAAAGTAGAGAACCAGAAGAATTACCACTAAGCGTGTTTTCCGAAGTGCTAATGATTCTGCTTGCTCGCCACGCAAACCAAGTTTTGTCAGGTCATGCTATGACTTTATTTAGCCGAATGACTGTCCACCATAAATATTCTCGTACAGGATTCATTACTGCATTTCTATTAAAATGCCCACAGTCTCTAAGTCATACATTCGTTTATATCTAAATTCTTTCAAATCCTGTGGCTGCAAATATTCCACTTTCTGATGCCAGCTTAAAAGAGCCGACAAAGCTAAATTTGTCTCGGTTCTTAAATATATTTTAAGAAAACATTGACAACAGTTAGGAAATAACGGTTTGTTGAGTCTACTTTCATTTCAGCATCATTAGAAATATTCTTTCATATTTTCTTTATCATTAGTAATGTACAACTAGTGTTTCCTTATCTGCATAAACGCTTAACATAGATCCAATATTTTAAAAGTTATTTCGTTATTATTATTGCCCAACTGAACAATTTACTCAAAAATTTATACAATACTTGCTCTTGCACTCTTTAAACCTTTGATGAAAAATACTTTTAAACAAGATTACACCATGAGACTAATAACAACATTTTATTTACATTGTATACCATATCGCTCTTTCAATTAATTCACTTCACATATTTCCAAATTTTCGTTCCTGAGGAATTTCACCTGCTTACCTATATTCAAACAATTGGATGATTATTCAATCAACAATTTTCTTAGATCTGTGGGCACTCGCATTCATTTCAAAATATTAAATACATTTTGGATACGTTATGTACTTTACAGTTTATGCACATATTTCTTTTCTTCGTATTTTTCTTTACTCAATTCGCTCCTATTCGCATTCTAATCTCCCTTCATTCACTCTTCCTCTTCAACGAACAATAACTAATATCATGTATTCGATTCGTACTTTTCTTAAAATAATTCTCTCATTACAATTTGATAATTGGAATGATAAAACATTGGTCATGGTAATCCTGAGTGTTTCAACATATATTTCTTTCAAAGGGATACTATTCTTATAGTTTCAAGTTCTTGTCATATTTACCCTCCATTAATTCAGTAACTGACTAAAACACATACGTGTATACATATATGTGTGTGCGTTTGTGTGTGTATGCATATATATACACACATATATATTTATGTATATATATATGTATGCATGTGTGTGTGTATGCATGTATGTATAGTGTTTGTACGTATGAGAATCGAAATGAGTTACCAGTGGATTCATTATAAATGGAAAGGAAAATATGGAAATTTACCATAATAGCCTGAAGAATGAACCTAGATATAATGTTGTTTGTTGCAGCATATTGATAACATATTCTTTGTTTCCTTTAATAAGCTGACCTGGATTAAAATCACATCAGATAACCTATTGATTTCTTTCGCACATGGCTGAAACCGGGCCACATGTCAAACGGTCTTACATTTCGTAGACTACGTATAGCCAGATATCCAGAAATGGTTTGCATATATATATGTATATATATATATATAT
>NC_068983.1:8685085-8688890 GCF_001194135.2 Octopus bimaculoides | reverse complement strand
ACATACATTTATGTATACATGTATTTGCACAAACATATGTACATATATATATATATATATATATATATATATATATATACAGACACACGCTCTATGGTTATCATAGGGCTTGCTTTGTTTTTGTCATGCCTAAAATTTCCGTCCGCTATTTGGTCTGCCATATTCATCAATCAATCCAAAAGAATGGAAAATAAGTTGGTTGTTATGATATATGTCATAGACAATTATTCGCAAATTTTCCGAAAAAATGTAGCGAAAACTATTCATTTCTGGTCGCTAACATTCATTTGCAGCCACAATTATTTATTTATGGTTGCCTATGTTATTTAATTCAACACTAAAGGAAGACTACCTCGACCAATACGCAAATCTGACACGGTAAATGTCATCGACATTTTCTCATCTATTGCCTATCTAGGGTTAAATTATCTAAGTTTTCTCTCTATGCTAGCTTTTAAACGCCTTCGTGGTTATTTTTATCAAATTCAATTCAAACTCCATTCTGGAGACATCCCGAGTGGCTTTAAGTACAATATATTAATCTGGACACTGTCCTTGCGTTATATTGGTAAAGCTTTGAATAAACCTTACGTGTAAGATTGTTCTAGGTTGCTAAGGGATTTTTCCATGTTTTCCTGAGACATGTTCCATTTCTGGATACTCATACTTAAACATAGAGCTGATATTTGAGCAACAATATAATCACTCACCATTTGTTATGCTTTATTTGTCTTAGACAGAATTTGCCGTTGTCAACTCAGTACTGTTTCTATTGCCAGTGCGGCACTTCGTTTGCAAAATTCTTATTTCACAGAAAAGTTTCACTAAATGTTGCTAAGCATTTTCACTGGTGCGCGGGTGACTCTACCAAACCACTGGCATAAATATATATATAGCTCAAGTTCAAAGTACTAATGTAAGTACAGTGTCGAGCGTATCGACTTATTCCATCGTCTTCAAGTTGCCGACATCGTGCTATATTGGAAGTAATTGCCGACATCGTTGTATATTGGAAGCAATTAGATGCGTGTCCCAAATGATACAGTTTAGTAAAGTTAACCACCATAAGAAAGTTAGTAGCTTGCCACTTAATGATCTTGAGATAATTCATTTACCCGTTACTAATTGAACTAATGAATCATCACGATACCGCTGATGAAATATTTACTCAAAGCTGCCTCATTAAGTGTTCTTTCAAGAAATATACGTTAAATTAAATTTCACATTTCGTTTCTTAACAAATTGAGAAAAAACACTAAAATATATATTATTTTATCCGTTTTCATGATGGTTTTCGGTTTATCATTTCGGATCTTTTTATTATGCAAACTTCACTGAAATTTTCAAATGTGCATCTCCTACCAAGAGTCAGCATTTCCTTTGAAACATCAAATACTCAGAATCCAATTTATATACGTTGTGAATTTTATTCTCAAGTCAAACGTAAACTAATGTATAAATCTTTGTGCAAAGGGAATCCAGTCATGTCGACCTCGTCATTGATTTTGAATTAGTGTCCTTCAGTAGGTATTAACGGAAGCATATCCTTTTTATTGTAGGTCGAAGACTATGTCATGGTGGAGATTTGATATTATTTCTCTCTGAACGAGCGTCACTTTGTTACAATCACGTTTGTACGTATGTGTAGTATGTACAATATCATTTTTCTACACATCAGACTCATAACGAAATAATATCATTCGATAGTGATATATAATGTCAAACAGTTTTTATATGTCATGCACATTATAGAAATCATAGAAATATTACATAGCTTGAGTCACATCATCTAAAGTTATATTTATTCGTATTTATTTCACAGTATTTCGCAACGCCAATGAGTATAAACCTCATTCATGTATTAAAAATATACTTTACATCCCAATCAAGCTACCAGCCTTCATTAATTCCACGTAGGCCATTCCGAAGGGTTCTTTTTAATGTATCGCTTATACCTGGTTGGTCATTGATCCAAATGTGCGTAACGGTAATCTAAAATTCACGCATTCCACATTAGATGGTATTGTGCTGAAGTATAATACAAGTTCATTACAAGTCATAACCAATTACGTTAATAGTTCATTTAAAGTGGTTCCGAATAATATTTTTCCGATAAAATGCAAATACAAAGAAAAAAAAATTGCATATTTTCTTTGCCAGTTTAAATGGTGAAAACTAATGTCATTAAAAGGAGTGATATTCAATTAATTTTATCGGAATATTTGAAACTGTATTAAAAATATTGAACTAAAAAATGAAAATGAAATAAAATTTGTAGAAAATATTAAATTCTAAGTGAAGTGAATCTAACATTAATCTTATTCAACGTCATGAATTTTGGACGGTTTTCATTAATTAGTCATATAAGGGAAAGGAGTTGGGGATAGGAGAATGTGGCTGTAACCTTTAGAGACACTCCCAGGCTCGGGGGGATCGATATCGTTGATACTCGATTTGAATTTCATCAAATATAAGAGATAAAAGTATGTGAGTATCGGGGTCCAGAGATGTACATTTATTGTGCATTAAGCCTTAGGCTGAAACTAACTGTGTAAATCTGCTGAAAAATTCATTGCATCTAAGAATTTATTTTCTTACGATTCTCAGATATCTTGAATTTATTTTAAACTCAAACACATACAGGAGTGGCTGTGTGGTAAGTAGCTTGCTTATCGACCACATGGCTCCGGGTTCAGTCACACTGCGTGGTACCTTGGGCAAGTGTCTTCTACTATAGCCTCGGGCCGACCAAAGCCTTGTGAGTGGATTTGGTAGACGGAAACTGAAAGAAGCCCGTCGTATATATGTATATGTGTGTGTGTTTGTGTGTGTGTGTTTGTCCCCCTAGCATTGCTTGACAACCGATGCTGGTGTGTTTATGTCTCCGTCACTTAGCGGTTCGGCAAAAGAGACCGATAGAATAAGTACTAGGCTTACAAAGAATAAGTCCCGGGTCGATTTGCTCGACTAAAGGCGGTGCTCCAGCATGGCCGCAGTCAAATGACTGAAACAAATAAAAGAGTAAAAGAGTAATAGATACATACATACATACATACATACAGGCAGGCAGACACAAACAGAGGCACACACGCTCACATATATATTTGTATTTATATTTGAGGTTGGTTATAGCTTTTGCCATGTTCAACAATATCTGTCTCAACACACGTTTCACATCATGAATCTTGCAAACGGTACATAAACGTACACAAACCCACAAACGCACATAAACGTTCACAACACCGTCCGCAAACACACACACACAAACACACAAATACACACACATACATATAGTATCTCATAATGAGGGAACTATTTAATATGCAATAAGCATAGAATGTAAATAGTACACGTGAATATATTGAAAATACGATGTCTCCGATGATTGTGAAGCAATCATTACACACACACACACCCATCATATTCATATATGATGATGATGTTGATTATTGTTATCAAGAAGATGGTGATGATGTCCAATGCACACATCCTTGACGAATAATAGCCTTCACACATTAAATAATGAGATTTATCGGATTTAAGTGACAAAAGCTAGTCTGTCAGTCACCATAGAAGTTCCTAGACATAAGTAGTGCAAAACGACGACTGGTATTATTTTGAATTCGGATTTATAGAAATGCATCTTTCCTCTCGAAGAGGTCCCTACCCCACAGGTTTATCAAAAATATCGGTTGCCTCCATTACCACTTATATTTACATACAGAAATATATTTATTTACACACACGCATATATATATATATATGCGTGTGTGTGAATACATACATGCATATATATATATATATA
>NC_068983.1:8682443-8684531 GCF_001194135.2 Octopus bimaculoides | reverse complement strand
ATACATACGTACGCGTGTATGTATGTTGATATATACAATTGTGTGTATGTATGTTCGTACGTATATACTTATATGTAATAATGACGGTAGAAAGCACTTTTAGGATTTCATTTATTCAATCGATGATGTAAGTTGTAGATATAACTGTCTCACTTACACTGCACACCACACCTCATCATCATCATCATCATCATCATCATCATCATCATCATCATCATCATCATCATCATCATCGCCATCGTTCTTATCCAGTGATATGCTGTCGATAAAAACTTCAACCGGTCTCTATAATCAATAACTACTTCATTACAAACCTGTCCACCTACGCAACTACCTGCCTGCCTGTCTGCCTGCCTGCCTGTCTACCTACCTACCTACCTACCTACCTACCTACCTATATACATACGTACATACATACATACATACATGCATGCATACGTACATGTCTACCAACATACATGCATATATACATACATATATATATGCACAGACACAGGTATATCCGTATATATATATATATATATATATATATATATGTCTGTGTGTGTGTTTACTCTGATAGGTTTTGCTGTTCATATGAGCGGCCCAGCTTATGCTGTTGTCCACAATTACTCCCAAGTCTCTGCTGTTGTTGTATGCCATACGAGTTTCACTTGAAGGTTTATCCTCTTTTCCGAAGTGGATTAACTCAAATTTGTCTTCGTGTAGCAGCATATTATTATTTTCCGCCCATGAAAATTAACGTCCTCGAGTTTAGGAATGGAGTAGATACGATCCAGGGTATATATGTTTCATAGTGAAGTAGTAAATGTCCAAGTGGGGTGTATATCGTACGCTACTTGTCAGGCCAAGGATATCTTGGTTGAATGAATAGTTGGTACTTGTTAATACATTCTGATGTATTCTTCTATGTCTTAACAAGTACCTCATTGCAACGATGTAAACTTTCCATTCAATCAAAAAGCGCTTTATTACATACCTACAAGCACACACACGTAAACGTATATGTATATATATTAACATGTCTGAACAGCGGTTTTACAAGCGATGCTTGCGACTATCCTAAAGATCTCATGGTGATCTCATGTAACTGATGCCAAATTAATGCAGCTGGCAAAAATGGTGTGTATGGTGTCCAGCATTAAGAAACACCAGCATAGATTGTCTAATTACCAAATCCGTTTAAATCATATCTTTAAGTTAAAACAAGTGTTCTGTGTTCAGTTTAACAAGGAAAACGCCCCCGGTCTCAGCCACGGTAACATTTCGAAGAATATTTTAGAACCACGCGTAAAAAGATCAACGTGCCTACTAACACCTGGAACTATTTATTCAACGGATAGTGAGTTCCATAGGAATCTGACTGATACTGATGTTAAAGAATTCGAGAAAGACAGGATTGCATACAATGACTTGAAACGTGCTTGCTAATTATGGAGCACGTGTGTCTGAGAAGGTCAGGAATGTGGTAGCGTCTGCATGTCAAAGGCTCGCCTACTCAGCCATAAGGGTGCCAAGGTCATATCCAGCATGATCACTTTTGCATCAAATGTATTGGTCAACCAGTGAATTCTCTCGGCACTCAAAGCCAAAACATCTATAGAGCTACATCTGGTGGGCTGACTTCTCGTCGATGTGTAATTGCTTGCAAGTCTCTTACAGGCCAAAGTAGCTATTGTGAAGTCATCAGTGGTGCTGAGGGATCTAAACCGAGATGTTTCTTAGAGATGAAATGGATCAAGAAAGTGGTCTTATTCGATCACCAGTCGACTTCCAACTTATATACAAACATTTATATACATACACATATGTGCATGAATCTATCTATAATGCATGTATGAATGTGTGTGCATCTATGTATATATTAATGAATGTATGCATATATAACTACGTACGCACACATATATTGATACATATTATATACACACATACAAACATAGTTATACATACATGCATATATATGTGTGTGTCATTTAGTATATGTATACAAATATGTATGTATGTATATATGTATGTATGTATCTCTCTCTCTCTCTCTCTCTCTCTCTCTATATATATATATATATATATATATATATATATATATAT
>NC_068983.1:8679539-8682233 GCF_001194135.2 Octopus bimaculoides | reverse complement strand
AGAGAGAGAGAGAGAGAGAGAGAGAGAGAGAGAGAGATGTGCGTATGTGCGTGTTTTCTTTATCCCAAATATTGCGGCCATTTCTTCCAGTTTAAGTGACACATTGACACGTAATGGGTTTTGTGAAGGGGATGATTAATTTATGTTCTGTTTATATGAGACGCTGGACGTATGACTGAATGAGATAATGCCTCTGAATTGAATGGACTTTGCAGTTGCGATTTAGAAATTTCTAGTTAAAGACGCCGAATCCGTTATAATGTCAGTATAATTTATATACACAAAAGAAAAAGTGTCAATTTGATTCATTGACTGAGTCTTTGTTGAATGAATATTTATGAATGAAACGATTTTAATTCGTTGGTTCAGCTTGCTGCGATATTTCTCGATAATTCTGTATGTAAGATGGTGTAAAGTCTCAGATAAATGAGAAAACATTCTCCGATGTGATTCGAATTGATCAGCTATTCATTAGAGCTGAAGCACTTTGAGACCTTTGAGAACAGGCAGGGCTTTCGGATGCATCTATTAAGAAATAACGAAAGGAAGGTCAGCGGTGCATAGGATATAGAATATTCGAGATATAACTGAAACACGGAGTCCTTCGGAGTTAAGAGAAGCGAAGTGGGAAGAGGTGAGAATGACATAACGTGCACAATTTATGCGGGAGGTTTTCTTTCAAGGTACTCTATCATAGGATACAATAGCTTGATTGAAACCTAGATTCATAGAAGAATATTTGGGTGGAGTGCATACGAGAAACATACAAAGGTCGATGCGAGAAATGCCCAAAGGTCGACAGATATCAAGAAAATAATAGCATTTCTTTACTGTGATTATCTAAAGTGAGAAACCACTAATGTTTGACGTGAAAGGCATTTGCATTAGAGACGTATTTACAGAAAGGAAAATAGTCCGGTGTAAATGCAAAGAAGCGCATTGTGATATAAAATGTGCTTCCATTATATGTATCTGAAAATTTTGGAAGCAAGGACAATTAAATGATCTTTAGCAGGTCAGAGATTCTGCAACTCTAGTGAATGAAACAGAATGTTGCACAGTTCCACTGAGCAAAATAGACTTCTTCTTAAATACAGAATTTTAAGGGAGAACACCTGAATCTACTTCACACGCTCTAATCCCTATGAATAAGAAACTTTACAATATTGTTTATAAACAATCACCCATAGTGCCCCTGAATAAAAATTCCTGCGTATTAATATCTGAAGTGTCTTAGTGTCTTGCCCCTTTATCTGGTAATTAACATCATGATTTAAAGTCTACTCCCACCCTGTATCTTTTTATAGACAGTTACTTTATATCCTATTGACTACACCTAATGTCTTCTTTCCTCCGTGAAGAAAAGGGATACATATGATAATATTTATGACCATACCTAGCCATGACGTCTCAACTCACTCTTGTCCTTTATTCAAAATTGACACACTCCTTTAGTCTTACATTTAGTAGTTCATAAAGAGATGAATTAGTTAGAAATGAATTACAATCACTTACAACCCTGTAACCCCACTATGCCCCATGCGATTATTTGAAGTGTAGTCTGTTCTTAGCTACAATAGCATCAACATGAATTTCTTCCTTCTTCTTGCTTTGTTACAATATATGAGAAAAAATATATTAATGTGGCCTACATGTTAGAATTCCATTTATTTATTTGTGCAGCTGAAGATGGCACTGAATTTAAATTGATATAATGATAGCATTGTTCAGTTATATGGAGCCACTGGAAACGGTCGTACTGCATGACTACTTGATATCCTGTTGCTTATCTATCTATCTATCTATCTATCTATCTATCTATCTATCTATCTATCTATCTATCTATCTATCTCTATATATATATACACTCAAAAATTTGGTGACACAAACAGGGAAACAGAATTCAAAACATGAGTATAAGTATGTTTTATATTCATTTTGGAGAAGTTACAGAGCGCCTCAAGAGCAGAGTGCTTCATACATTGCCAATGCACAAAAATCTTGGTCTCTGAGTCACTTTGTAACTTCTGCCGATTGAAAATAATATAGTATTATACAAGGTGCGTAAGGTATTTGAGGGTCATTGCTGCAGTTTTTGCTAACTCTGTATAATCTTTATTTCAGAAAGTAATAATGGCAGACACTCAAAGAAATGAAGAGGCATGCTGTAATTGTGGTTACAGCATGCCTCTTCATTTCTTGAGTAAGCTGAGTGTCTGCCATTATTATTTGTGGTTATAAAGGCTGAGCATAGCGGTTTAGAAATATCTCGATTTTTAATAGTTGCCAGATCTTTCGTCAACAAAATTTGTAAGGAACTGAAAAAGCATTCTAAACGCTCTGAAATCATCAGAACACCTGAATTTATCCAGCAAGTTCAATAGACCATTGATTGCAATCCCAGAAAGTCCACGAGGTCAATTGCAAAAGATCTCCATGTGTCAGAAGGAACAGTCAGAAATGTTGTCCACGAAGACATCAGCTATAAGTCTTATATGATGAGGAAAGGTCAATTTTTCAGAAAAAATTGGATACAGGCAGTGAAATCAGCCACACGCACGCGCACGCTAACACAAACACTCGTTTAATATGCATACTTATATACACACAGAGTATGAATATATATATATATGTACATATATACATACATACATACATACATACATACATACATACACACACACACATATATAT
>NC_068983.1:8675652-8676905 GCF_001194135.2 Octopus bimaculoides | reverse complement strand
GTGACTAAGATTATTCTAGATGTTTTTTGTCACCTAAACATTTCACTTGGCTCAAAGTTATGCTGTTTTTCATTTGATGGTGCAAGTACCATGAGTGGAAACATTTCAGGTGTACAAATGCGATTGAAAAATTTGTTCCCAGGTACATATTTTGTACACTGTGGAAACCACTCTATAGACCTTGTCCTCCAAGAAGTTAGTTCTAAGGTTACCTTTGTAGCTGATGCACTGAACTTTGTTCATCAATGCGCCTGTCTTGTAAAAGAGTTACCAAAAAGAAAAGCACAATGGACAAATCTTTGTGGTGAGAATGTCATCATGTTGCAAGCAGTGTGTCTAACAGCATTAGAGAAACAACACTGGAACAAGCAGAAAACAATTATAAGAATATTCAAAATGTTTTGCTTGACCTTCTTAATGACTCGTCGTTAAGAGCAACAACAAAAGCTACTGTTAAAGGGCTGCTAAAAGAATCTGGCAAGCTTCCATTTTATTCGGCATTTTATTCGCTGGGGATATATTTGGGGTATGTGAGCCAGTGGACGGTAGCTTACAGCGTCCAGGCACGACAGACGGTGATTGCTTGAAATTGATTGAAAAGTTGAAAAACTCTCTTTCAAAAATGAGAAGTGAGAGGTTTTTGAAAAATATTTTGATGAAGTATCGTCTTCTGACTTAGTGAAAATGCCCAACTTTTCGCGATTTAAAAATACACCACTGTGCTTTAGGCACACAACAACTACTGAATAAGTTGCTCTTTCTGTCACCGATGACTGGCGTCGGCAATTTTTCTCGAAAATGAATTGACTCGCCGGTTTCAGCAACAAGGAATACGTGTATGCTCTGAGCCAGAGAAGTTGCTGTTGTCAGCAGTCACTTGTGGAGTATTTAACTTTGAAGATGCACATCTACCTGCTTCTTTTGATTTGCTCTTACTGTCATCTCAAATCAAACTTCTTGCTAGCCTATGGACGGAAAGGGAAACGTTGCCTAAATCATTTAATGGCATAGTTGAAAATGGAGAGCGTCTGATGCTATTCGTCATTCTAGTATGCCACAAGTATTGGCGTTAATGCAGCTTGTCTTGTCTTCACCTGTATCTGTTGCATCAAGCGAAAGAACATTCAGTGCACTTTGCCGTTTGAAGACCTGGCTCCGTACCACAATGACACAGCACCGTCTTACACATTGTGCCATAATGCATGTACATAAAAAATATACGATGAAAACACTTTGCACATCCCCATGAAACG
>NC_068983.1:8669494-8673708 GCF_001194135.2 Octopus bimaculoides | reverse complement strand
AATATAATGGTCATCCTGTTAACTTTCCAGTCGATCCTCATAATAATAAAAGTTATTATTATTGAACATGTGTTTGTTTTGATACCCAAGTTAGAAAACTTCACCTTGTTTGTAAAAATTTTGGGTACTACAGGAGAAGTGTAGACCTGAGTTCTGAGAGTGCGCATGTCACTTTTCAATGAATTATCATTTTGTTATTTTTCATGTTTTTATTCAATTAATCTGCAATTTTCTTCTTGTATTAGATGGATAACCCACCTTCCATTTACAGCAAGTAGCGCGCGTCTCGTTTTTTACCTGTGTGCTAAATTCGACTACTTACGACTAACGCAGGCGCATGCGCAAATTTGTGACATGCACACTCCCAGAACTCGGATCCACACTTCTCCAGTAATGCCAAATTTTGAAACTGAGTTTACACCCCATAAGCAAATCTTGTTCCCGGGCCACTACCTATGACGTTGTATCCAGGTCTGCCTATTGCTAGAAAATAAGAGGTTAAGCTGCTCTGACCTTTTCATTGGCTTCTTTCATTTGCACTGCTGTCAGATATATTGTCTAGACTTCAAGTCGTATAATCTTTTAATAGAATCTGTTAAGAAAGATAATTTTGTCCCATAAAATACTTTCCTATTTTCATTCACTCTCGTATCAATTTTCCGAAAACTTTCAGACACACACTCGCACGCAAACATACACACGTATTCACAGACATCAGCAGCATCTTTCTTATTCTCTCTCCCTCTCCCTCTCTTTCTCTGTCGCATACTAATGAAATTATGAATTCATTTACCCACACGTTAAAACAAAAACGAATATATCTAAAGATATACATATTCATGAATATCACCACGTAGATAATTTCTTAGTTACACTTATATCGGCACATATGCAAATTTGAATATTGTTACATAAAGAAATATATACCGTGATTTTTAGGCGTATTACTAGACATACATACACTAAAACCCTAGTGTATTTACGTCCTCACACTTATACGTATATAAGCAGGCTCTGTCACAACGTCTGAGAGAACATATTTACTTTTAACTCAAGCATATCAAACACAACGATATCGTTTACTCTGAATTAGTATTAATGCATAAATATTTCACAGTATTCACACAGACACGAACAAGATTGATAGATATATTTATGCAACAGAAGTTCGCTGTCCCACAAATATTGAGATACACAAGAAAATCCAAATTTCAGAGAATTCCTGTTCAACAGGTGTTATAGATAAAATCCTACATAGCACATTAAAATTAGTCAGAAGTTGCCGGAATGATTACAGCCGTACACAAGATTGATCATACTGTACCACGATAAAACGATCGTAAACGATGCATTGAAATGATTTCCTAACTCCATTCGTTGATATCTTTCATAATAAACAGTTCATGATCATTTGTAGATGTTCAGATTAATCGACTGATAGCGGGTATCGGTGGAAGTGCTTCTTTTTGTAAACAGAAGGGTTAATATACGCCACCTCATCTGCTATATATATGTGTGTATGTGTGTGTGTGTTTCCCATTCTTGTGTAAAACCGAAAAACTGTTATTCTACGAACGGAGCATCGCGTGAAATATACGAATAGCATTTAATTAGACACTCTCTAGTTTTAATGCACTGAAACAGATTGGTCACTCGCAAACATATAATCAATGACGCCGTTGTACCGAAACTACGATATAATGTAAATAGAAATAACTCATTAGGTCTCTGATGCTCTTCTGATTTTGCTCTTCATCACAGAGTAAACAAAATGTTGTTATCAAATTGCCATTCTCAAATTAAAATCGATTGATCTTCAGAGAATATAATTTATGGAAATCGTCTCTCATTCGATTTAAACTTTAATAAAATAATGCTTTAATTATTGCCGAAATAATTTTGAATGACTTTGTGGGAGATTAATTAGCTCCGAAATGTAAATAGTTAATGAATGATCAAATTAAGAAGTGTAAAACTTTTGAACATTGAATATTTATTCAGGTTTGTTCATGTCAGCCAGAGCTGTTGTTTAGCTTTCGAAAGAAGCTCTCGGAATATTTGCCCCAGAGCGTTTAGTTGTAAACCTTTATGTTCTAATTTCAACTCCTAATACATATCTGGATTGAATTTACTCCTCAGTTAATCTTTGACAAGGGGCGATGCATCTCTGCTTTTTATCTGATAAAAGAAATTTGTATCAACGGAGTTTCCTGAATGTGGGATATTATCATTATGCATCAAGCGGGCGGTGATTAGCAGATTAAATACATTCCCGTACTTGCTCCGGTACTGTACATTCTGAATGCTAAACTTACTGAAGTCGACTTCATTTTTCCTTTCTCCTGGGACCGCTAAAATAAACTATCTGCTAAATACAACAGGTGATCTAATCGACAGATTAACCTTCCTGAACTTTTTCAGTTTGTATCTTTGTTAGTATTATTATTATTTAGTTAAAGAAAGGTGGCCAGCTGACAAAATCACAAGCACGCCGGGAGAAATATTTAACGGTATTTCGTCGGGCGCTAAGATCTGAATTGAAATTCCGTCAAGATCCATGTTGCCTTTCATCGTTTCGGGGTCGATAAATTAAGTATTAATGAAATACTGGGATCCATGTCATTGACTAGTACCCTCCCCAAACTTTCAGGTCTTGTGCCGATAGTAGAAACGATTATCATGTAGTTAAACTTGAAACACATAGATGACAGATTTTCTCCGACTGAAATATACATTGTAACAAGATCTTACAAAATTAACTGCTAAATCCGACTCAGAATCATTATTCTGTTCAAGGCGTAGAAGCTGCCTGTAGTTGATGGGTAGACCGATAAGTACAAGAAACGGTAGACAAATGAATATCTTAAAATGCATTATTTTTTTTACCTTTATCTCACTTTTATATAGTACATCGAGATATGTGTGTATGTATATCTGCATGTATATATATATATATATATATATATATATATGTGTGTGTGTGTGTGTGTGTGTGTGTGTGTGTGTGTGTGTAGTTTCAGCTCATTGCTGTGGCAATGCTGGAGCACCGCCGTTTTGCTACACTTTTATTACTGAGAATCTTCCTTTAATATATGGCACTTTGTGTAGAATCGAGTTTGATGTAGTTACCCTCCTTTGCACCTCTTGCCGTGAAGTAGGTTCATCTGGGACCCTCGACAGGAAGGGGTCCAACCTTGATTCTAAAACGCCTACATCTACTTTGTGGAGATTCATCAGGCTCTTTGGGAGAATATTAAAAACCTTTGGGGCGGCCCCTGAATTAATTGCTAGCGCTTTTGAAGGGTGAGACATGTCGAGAACATCGATCCCGGTATTTAATTTATACTTTATTCTGTCGTCTCCGAAATGATGGAAGGCAAAGTTAGCCTTGGCGGGATTTGAAATCAGAACATAAAGAGCAGCAAGAAATGTCTTTAAGCATTGTGCTAACGATTCTTCCATCTCTCTGCCTTACATAATTTTTATAGAGGATATTATTTCTAGATTCCAACCAACGTAGAAAGGTTAATCGATGGAACAATTAATAACATTATATCCTATCATTTAATGGTGAGCTTGCAGGAAAAAGGTACGTGGCAGGTAGAAGGACGGATATAATCTCCAGACCAGAAAATTTAATCCGAATAACGGTAACAGATTCGCCTCCATTAATATTATTCAGGAGCCACTTGCTAATGATAAACGAGACGGATTAAATGCACCAACAAATAAAGAAGACAGCCTCCAACGGGCTTTCACACACATCCTTTTCACCAAGTTTTATCCCTATACAGTTCTATATTTAAGAGATGAGGAATTATGTACATTATTTACATTATTTATAGACACCGAAACAGGTTAAAAGATATTTAACATGTTTCGGTTATTACAGTGAGACCATGCCAGGGCACCGCCTTGGAGCGTTTAATGGTCAAATAAGTCATCCTCAGTACGTGTTCTGAAATCCTGTACCAAAATATATATATATATATATATATATAAAGTGTAGTATATTGCTACTTAAGTGTGGCTGACCCCTAGGGGTGGATGGTACTGTTGCTTTTAGCCCCAGGAGGACATCTCCTCCAGCTGGCTTATCGACACACGACTGTGGCCTGTTTGCCAAGGGAAGTTATCCCTCTCACCATGATCTGTAGCACGAACGTTCGTGCTACAGATCATGGTGAGAGGGATAACTTCCCTTGGCAAACAGG
>NC_068983.1:8660608-8669207 GCF_001194135.2 Octopus bimaculoides | reverse complement strand
ATATATATATATATATAAACAATATACGAGTATATACATGTATATGTAGATGTATGTACATACCTTCATCTACATGTACATATAGATACATATCTGGGTACATGATGTTGCAAAAAGAACATGGACAAAATGATAAACAAGGTGCAAAAAACATGCAGGCCACATAGAGAACATATCCTATATATATACATATATGCATATATTGATAAAAATGGCAAGACAACAAAGGAATGAAAGAAGGGTAAAAACACCGCCTGCCAAAGATGAAAGAGAAAGTTTCAAAAACCACCAATCGTACGTGTAGGATTTTCGCCTTAATCTTTGGCAAACGGTATTTTTACCCTTCTTTTATTGAAATATTTAATTTTATACCTATTCAGGTAATATACCTATTCAATAACCGCCTCATTATTACTGTTTTTAACAACAGTAATACTTTCATATAGCTACTTTTTTTTTTTGTTTACAATAGTTTTCTCTTTAAACGAAGCGGGACGTTTAAGGTTCGAAATGCACACGAGCTGACGTAGTGAATATTTTGGAAATAGATGTTACTATCTCCAACTGAAGATTGCAAAGAATGTTTTCTCATGTACAGCATGAAATCAATTGATATTGGGGTATGTAAACTATCTTCAAATTCCATCCTGAAGGTAGGCTTACTTTTTAAAGTGTTCATTGCATTGCTCGTGTGTGCATTTATCGTAGGATTTGGTTGTTTTTGATGCTCTTGCTTTAATCATTGGGAGCGGTATTTTTAACCTTCTTTTATTCAAATATTTAGTATCATACCTATTATGGTAGACGTCTTGCTAACCACGTCATTATCACTGTTTTTCACAAGCAATAATTCTTTCATATAGTTTTATATATATATATATATATATATATATATATATATATATATATAACAAAGTAAAGTTGTAAGATACCTAACGAGAGGAAATATATATGAAAGGTTTGAAAATGCAATATTATATATATTTATACGAAAAGTTTCTTTGAATTTCCTCCAATTTCTTTCTGCCAAATCCAGTTACATGGCTCTAGTCGACACGTAACCAAATACCACACAGAGGGACTGAGCTTAGGAATAAATGGTGGAGAAGAAAACCTCTCTCTTTACCACATACGTTTTATTGGTTTCTGCCATGGACTGCGGTTATGTTTGGCCACCGCCTGTAGGGTTTTGTCGACAAAATTTGCCTGAGTACTCGTGTTTTTGTTTTTGTTTCTTTTTGCTTTTTCTTAGTGGGATAATTTATTCTATCGGCCCTTTTTTGCCGTTACAGAGACTAAACAAGCTAAAATTACTTGCTAAGACATGATGTAGTGAAAAACACAGACACAACGACACATAGCTTCAGTATACTAAAGTTACACTGAAGGCATTGCTCGGTATTTGGCCATAATATAACACACATTTCCAAGGTGCTGCGCAATGGGATTCACGCCGAAGCCACATCATTGCAAAGATTGATTCTTAACCACGCAAACATTCTTGCGGCTAAATAATTATCTCTACAAAACTACATACACCCACCGGAGCACATAGAGACACAGATGCCCAAACTTACATATATATGTAATTTATGTGTTTGTGTCTGTTTGTAATATTCTCGTTTGAACTCATTGTTAATCGATTCTAACAGAAATTTATTTTGATGTATATTTATTGATTTACTTGTATTATTACTAGGCCAACTAACTAACTTTCAGGCTAAAGAAATTGAAATGGTATCTGATCTTCGGAGCTATTGTTGCGATACTGGTGCGCTATTAGTGCGCTATTGGTTATGCTAGGAGCGTGAAATTAAACGCGCGGCATGTGTTCAGTTAATTTCCACTTCAAGCTATATAGTTATTTCAGATTATTATTATTATTATTATTATTATTATTATTATTATTATTATTATTATTATTATTGCTATTATCATGGTTATTATTTATTATTTAACCCGATTATCATTGATGCAGTTATCAGTTAGCTAGCAGAATTATTCAGTTATTTTATTTATTTTAGTTTCGTTTTGTTTTTGCTTTTGCTTTTGTTTTTGTTTTCTTTATCTTCTTTCTTTGTGAATTAATGATGTTGACGGTAGCTTTGCTGTCTAAAAATCACAGTAATTAGAAATCTAATTAGATGTGAGATTATAAAAGCTAAATAACAATAGTAATAAATGAATATATAAATAAATAAATAAATAAATAAACAAACAAATAAATAAAAAGGCGAACATCTAAAATTCATAGCTGACAAAATAAAAAAAAAACAGACAAAATGTATAGGAAAGATTAATGAAAAATAAGAAAAAAAAAACCCCTGACAAAGGAAAGCGAGTGAAGAACAAAGAAGAGAAAAAGATAGAGAAAAGAGCGGAAGTAAGATAATAGAGTTTTTCAAGCAAATCTTCGTCTTTATAATATTAACGAGAAAATATATTTTTATAACTAGAATTTTCGTATCAAAGATTTGTAGCAGCAGCAGCAGCGTTAAGGTTTAGTACTTGTAACAGCAGTAATTGTGATTACATTTTCCAGTGAGGACTTTCATTGTGTTCTGATGACACTACAGTAGATCAACAGCGAACGTAAACGCTGTTGCATTTTGTTGTGGACAAGATTTTGTTATGAATATTGTTATCTGAGACAGCCGTGCTGTATCAGTCGTTTGATATAAGACCACGTCTAGACTGTCCTACTCTTTTTTTTTATCCATAGAATACAATGACTCACGTGCATCTCATTTTGTGATGAGACTTCTAAGGAAAATGCACAAGCTAATTATTGCGTCTGTTCATGCACATATATTTATATACACAGATACAGATATGTGCATGCATGCATGTGCGCACGTATATATATATATATATATATATATATATATATATATATATATATATATGTGTGTGTGTGTGTGTGTGTGTGTGTGTGTGTGTGTGTGTGTGTGTGTATAAATATGCATGTGTGCGTGTGTGCCTGTATGTGTGCATGAGTGAAATAGTCATATTTTAAAGATTTGGAGTTAAGTTTTCATTTTTTCCCCAGTGCAGAAAGGCACAATTTTTTCTTTCAGTATTTCTTCCCGTTCGCACAACTCGTTTATATTTACAGCTAGATCTACATATATACATACATACATACATACATACATACATACATACATACATACATACATACATAGTCTGTTTACTGGAATATGTACCAATTTCGAGGAATTAGATTTCTCAAAACCAGAAACGAATTAGTGATTCTACAGATCCAAGATGTGCATATCTAGATATGGGACTATATACATGAGGAGGTTCATACATAAAATAAAACATATATACATACAAATATATATACATATATATATTCTTTCATTCTTTTATTTTTTTCAGTCATTTCATCGCGGCCATGCTGGAGCACCATCTTTAGTCGAACAAATTCACCCAGGGACTTATTCTTTGTAAGCCTAGTTCTTATTTATCGGTATCTTTTGCCGAACCGCTAAGTTATGGGGGCGTAAATACACCAACATAGCTTGTCAAGCGATGCTGGGGGACAAACACAGCCACGCACACACCCACACGCACGCACACACACACGCACACGCACACACGCACACACACACACACACACACACACACATATATATATATATATATATATATATATATATATATATATATATATATATATATATATATATATACATATATACGACAGACTTCTTTCAGTTTCCGTCTACCAAATCCACTCACAAGGCTTTGGTCTGCCCGAGACTATAGTAGAAGTCACCTGCCCAAGGTGCCACGCAGTGGGAATGAACACGGAACCATGTGGCTAGTAAGCAAGCTACTTACCACACAGCCACTCCTAGATATTTCAAAGAAATTTTGTTTGTTAAATTACAAAGCAATGGTGTACGATACTTAATTTCGATATCTAGACTGACGTATTTAAACATGATATGATCGAACTGCTGATTGCTATCTTATGCTGTGCTGCACATTTTACATGCACAGTTTTCATTGTAATGTAACAATAAAATAATGTCCCAACACACTCTGTTTTTAACTCAATGAAGACATGTTTATTTCATATGATTTAAAGTAATTTTAGCTGCTAATACTTGTAAGACCAATAACCACACAAATACTCATTTTTCGGTTCTTACTTACAGGAGAGTGTGATGAGAATGATATTTGCTTTACATGAATCGAGCGATAGCAGATACGCTTCTCAATTAGCAAGTCATATCAGAAACCATTAAAGATTTCAATCGCCATTAGAACTACATGTTTTGCAATCTCAATTATCATGAAATGGAAATTGGCTTCTGACCCCACGGGAGTTGGTATGAGGTTTTCAAACAGGAATTAAGCAGTAGTAGTCGCAGCTATCACTCTTTATTATAAAGACGCTGTCAAGTTCAATATTTTTAAGATAGTGGACGTACTGTTTTTTAGAATATTGTTAGTAATTAATTATTTAGGGCGGACGAAATTCGATTCCAAGATCACTTCAGTCATTTAGTGCATTAATCTCATCACACTGAGAGGGAAGTAAAAGTTTTCACCACCATCTTTTCTCTTCCACTTCCACTCGCATTGATACTGCAGAATTTCTGATTGAGATACAGTAATACATGTTGAAGGAGATGTCGACCGTGTAATTCATGTGCAATTGTATCCAACCCAGGCGGTATCAAACACAAGGTCGAATTTGAACTCAGAATGTAAAATGACGTAGCTAGATTTCAATTTGTTCCAATTTCTGTATATTGATATTCGTACATCATCACATGTTTTTCTAAACCATATGTATAGCATGTTATATAGTATAATAAGGAGGATTATGCTGATTGTAAGTATCACTTCTTTATGTAATAAATATTATTGTTCAAGTTATTATCATCGTTATAGTAATTATAATA
The DNA here is from genome assembly GCF_001194135.2 of Octopus bimaculoides. Taxonomy (NCBI): domain Eukaryota; kingdom Metazoa; phylum Mollusca; class Cephalopoda; order Octopoda; family Octopodidae; genus Octopus; species Octopus bimaculoides. The sequence continues at coordinate 8,664,285 of NC_068983.1, read as the reverse complement.
ATTAGCTTTGTAACTGCACCGTCAAATCCGATGGCCATTTGAAAGCAATTAAAACTAGCTTTTAATAAAAGCGTCTTCATAGCATACAATCCATATTTGCTATGGACTTGTTACAACACATCATGTATTGCCAGGATAGAGTCTACTCAAAGTTCTTTTGTCAAAAGTAATATATTTTAGTGATATTTCATTCAGTAAGCATGCCATACATATATAACGGAATTGGCATTATATGTACTAGATATAAAACTTGCCGCAACTACAAAATTTTAGAATAAACTATACAAATTTTATTCAGTAAATGTTCACTACAAATATATTTCCTATCGTTAATATAAATAAGTAGCTGCATAAATAAAATATATTACAATATCCATACTTTAAGATATGCATATACGGATTGAGAATACAAATATATGTATGTATGTATACATGTATGTATAGATGTATGTATATACATTTAACGGTACACCATGCATTATTGAATATATCACTGTCGCTACTTCACTGAGTCGTTTTCGTGACAAATGTGTTAATAATATAATTTTGGTAGTTTTTACTATATTCATAATTTCATGCTTAATAAAGCACATCTTTCATTTTCAATGTCCTTCATGCGCATGGCGATTTATTGGTTTGAAAAGCATCAGCACACATCAGCAAATAATGTGTTTGCTGAGCTATATAAACAAGAGCCACGAGGCTTCTTTATAATTATTGATCCACGGTTAACTTTGAGAGAAGAGACACAACCAAATCGAAACCACCACGTTTTGCTACAACCCATTTTCTGTGATGAATCGATCGAATTCTGAACACGTACTCTGAAAGGAGAAATTGTTCCTCAAACATAGATATGTATATATTTATATATATGTCTACGTGTATATATAGACATGTATGTGTCATATCCATGATTATATACTGCAGGCAAATACGTAATTCAGTAGCAGCCAGCTAGAATCCTAGATTCGTCTCGGCTACATTACAGATTATTTGCGTTTTCCTATATCAGAAGCGACAAAAATCTTGTTTAGGCATATGACTGCTCTCACCCACACATTATAGACATGGTTGAAAAAGACCAAAGTGCATCCAATGTTCTCTCAACCCGCAGTCTGGGCCACTTTTTGTCTCCATCGTTTATATTTGTTTTGAAGGTAAAGCATTTATTAAGTGATTTTATCTCGGAAGAAAATCGCAGTTAATTGCCTCACAACGGAGTATATATATTATGTATCATATACATATGACTTACTTAATTGAATACTCCTTCTACAGTTGCGTACAGCTGATTGTATACATATAAATGTGTGTGCCTGTGCTTGTGTGTGTGTATGTGTGTGTGCGTGTGTGCGTGCGTGTGTGTGTGCGTGTGTGAGTGCGTGCGTGTGTGTGCGTGTGCACGTGCACGGGAGCACACGCAAGAGTGTCTGTAAACAACGTTGAAGTTTATTATAAAAGGAAAAGATAAGCAAGACTTTTGTATTTTCGTCTCCCAACATAGTCGATACCGTGACACTTTGCCCTTTTATTAGTTTTACCACTGAGAGGAAGCATGTTGAATTTAGTAACCAATAAGTATGGGCACATATTTATCTCAGTTTATGTTTCCTTCACACTCCACCAGCTCTGATTGGCATATTTGCTCCAAACTACTCCCCAGACCATCACAGAATAGCTCACGTGTTTCTTTGTTGGCTGCAATCTTCTCACGTCAAATTCTTGATCACAAATTCTCCAGACCCACACTCGACCACTGTACTGAAATACAGCAAATCCGGACTCATCAGAAAACATGACACTGTCCGAAACTGCTAGTAGTCTCTCCACCATCGCACTGGCCCGATCTTTTCTCCGCTTGATGTTGGCTGGTCGAAGAATTGGCTAGCTTCTTGCTACTCTACCATAGTAGCCAAGTTTGAGGAGATACCTGACAGCTGTTCTGGGACCAACACCAACTTGTTGCGCTCTGTCAGAGGCCTTGCAACGGGAATTATCCTGGGCGAGGTGATGTCGGTTCTTTGCCCTTTCTGATGAATTGCTCAATTGCTATATTAACTGTAGAAAGCGGGATTCCAAGCTGCTATTTTAGGCTGAGTACAGCCACCTTCAGAATGATGCACAATAAGGCTTCTTTTGTTCGAATGCATTGATTAAAAGTCACATACAGAAAGTGAAACGTAAAAATGTCAATGAAAAATATAAACCATTACAAGTTAGAATAAACATAAAACGAGGTGTATGGGGTATCTGTTTCTGTCATATCTGTGTGTGCGCGTACACACACACACACACACACACGCACACACACACACACACACACATATATATATACATATATATACACATGTATATATATATATATATACACATGTATATATATATATATATATATATATATACGAGCACACGCACGCCCACACCTATACGCACAGCGGTGTGTGTGTTGCTGTAGAAGACAAAGATAATAAACGCCATTGTGTATTTTGTCTCCCATAGGATTCATCCAGCTTGTGACTCTCTTCTCTTGCTCTGCCGGTGAAATATGTGAGAGAATGTTATGTAAACAATATAAATGAACAATTTACGAAGGAAGATATGTATATATGACTAATAAAGTATAGGCTGTTGATTATTATTATTATTATTATTATTATTATTAATATTATTATTATAATCATCAACATCATCATCATCATCATCATCATCATCATCATCATCATCATCATCATCATCATCATTTTCATCGTTGTTGTTGTTGATGGTGGTGTCAGCCTCTCAGTCATTCCTTCTGCATAATGTGTTTGTACTTGAGTGTTTCACTGCAAGAGGCCATTGTTATGAGCTAGCAAATATAGTAGTAGTAGTAGTAGTAGTAGTAGTAGTAGTAGTAGTAGTAGTAGTAATTGTCATTGCTGATGTTGTTACTGTTGTTGTTGCTGCAGTAGTGTTGGTTTGTGATGGATGTTCTCGTGATTGCAGCGTGTCTTGAAATCTCAATCAACACTAAACGAATTGTTCATTAAAAACTGAAGTACTGAGTGAAAGAGAGAGAAGTGTGAGAGCGAGAAAAACAGAGAGAGAGAGAGAGAAAGAGAGAGAGAGAGAGAGAGAAAGAGATGTGCAAAATAGAAGACGAGATGAAAATAGAGACAAATATGTAGAGAGGCTAAGAGAGAAGATATAGGGTGATGAGATGAAGAAGTTTGAATAAAGAAGAGAAAAAAAACATTGAATCAGAGCGTGTGTATAAAATGAACGACTGAAGGAGAGAGGGACTGACAAGGAGTGGGAGAGAGTAACAGCAGGATGGAGAACGCAAGCAATACAATTTAGTTAATGACAAGGCATTCAAACATGAATATCCTTCATGTAGTGAACTAAGTAAATTATATCAAGGTGTATGACGTTGGTGTTTGTGGAATGCTGAAATGTTCTTAAGAAAAATGTTTTATCTCGCTTGCCAAAAGCCCAACTCAGAAAATGACAGGATTTATTTAGCATGACACTCTTCAGTAATTGAGTACTTTAATGGTGATTGGTGTAAAGCTCTGACATCATTTTCGCAACGTTGGTCATCATTGAAAGTGGTGGTGCATGGATAATATATGTGTGTGTGTCTGTTCATATACGTGGGTCGGCCGATGTATATATATATATATATATATATATAT
>NC_068983.1:8645788-8660256 GCF_001194135.2 Octopus bimaculoides | reverse complement strand
TATATGTATGTATATATATGCATATATATGTACGCACGTGTGTGTGTGTGTGAGCTGCTGTCAAGTAATTCTATTAAAACGTCGTTGGGAACAATCGAAGTAGCCAATATCCTGAAGAAGAAGAAGAAGAAGAAGAAGAAGAAGAAGAAGAAGAAGAAGATGAAGAAGAAGAAGAAGAAGAAGAAGAAGAAGAAGAAGATCATCGCTCATTTTGTCTCAGTTAATGAACTTGCAAAGCTCTTCTGATATATCAACCAAATTTCAGAAAACTCAATTATGTTTGCCAAAAGCTAGGCATAGTGGCGTGGTTGTTGTTGACTCAAGTCTTATGTACGCTGTGTCGAAGGACATCACGAAATTTCCAAGTTGTAACATGACGTTCTGTTTCTGATTATTATGTTGACAACTAGAACCAGAATTGGTGTAACTGCTACACTATCGCATCAAAAAGACCTAACAACTCAATAAGTTCTTTTCTGTACTTGGTTTAGTTATATCAAGTTTGACAGCATTATATTGTTATACGAATGATAATCTTCTTGTATCTCATCATCTGATTGTAAGTTTTAAATCTGTAAGTACTACTGGTGTAGTATTATGCATTACATTCTCTTAGTGATAGTTCTGGTACATCATAATACTTGTGTTCATAGCCCACAGAAAGATTAAAGACTGAAGAAAAGAGAAATGAAATGACTAAATCCTCCATTCATGTGGATCATCACGATTTCGACACGTTTATAGTGTATCACTTGGTTCAATTTGCCAGCAGATGTGTAGAGAACTTCAACTAGGATTTGATGTAGAAGACAAGAAAATTAGAACCGATAGAGAATCACCGAATTGTAGGAAATTTTATTAGGTGTATCACGTGACTGTGTGGTAAGTAGCTTGCTTACGAACCACATGGTTCAGGGTTCAGTTTCACTGCGTGGCACCTTGGGCAAGTGTCTTCTACTATAGCCTCGGGCAGACCAAAGCCTTGTGAGTGGATTTGGTAGACGGAAAATGAAAGAAGCCCGTCGTATGTATATATATATATATATGTATATATATGTATATATATATATATATATATATATATATGTGTGTGTGTGTGTGTGTGTGTGTGTGTGTGTTTGTGTGTGTGTTCCTGTGTTCGTGTGTCTGTGTTTGTTCCCCCACCCTCCTTTGACAACCGATGTTCGTGTGTTTACGTCCCCGTAACTTAGCGGTTCCGCAAAAGGCACCGATAGAATAAGTACTAGGCTTACAAACAATATGTCCTGGGGTCGATTTGCTCGACTAAAGGCGGTGCTCCAGCATGGCCGCAGTCAAATGACTGAAACAAGTAAAAGAGTAAAGGAGGCGTATCACGTGACATGAGAGCAACGTTTTATGAAATTATGCGAAACATCATTCATATCCCATATCGGTTTCAAACTTTTGGCACAAGGTCAGCTGATTCGAGCTGATTCTTATTTTATTGACCCGAAAAGGATGAATTGCAAAGTCGACCTCAGCGGCATTTGAACTCAAAACACGAAGAATGATAAAATGTCGTTAAGCCCACCGCGCTGCCTTACGAACGACACCTTAAAATCTATTGATCTTACAAAATTGTCGCAGACTAATTACATTCCAGCTAAGACAAACAACAAATTCAACATCGTAATAAAATATATTAAACAGGCAATAAACGTGTTTCGGCCGTAGTTAAACAGAACATTATTGAGAAGCCAAGGAAAGCATGTAAGTAATGTAGAGTGAGGTAAATGAATATTTACTAGTTTGGACGCTGGCCTCTGAAGGAAGACAAGCAAAGAGCGAAGTAAGGGAGAACTTTCAAGATAGAACACTGTACATATGAGCTGTAGGGCAATCGAAACTCCCAAAGGGATTCGAAAAGGAGAGAGGATTAGACAGCGACTGAGCAGTTAGTACGTGGTAGAGACAGAAAGACTAATACAAACAATGGAACGAAAAGAATGTGCAGATAAAGAAGAAAGAATATCTTATAGAACGATAAGTTAGCTTTCGATGAAATTCTGTGTGGCTTACAATGAAAAGTGAACTACTGATAACATAAATTCGTGGTTTACTGAAATTATCTTTGCGTGGAGATAATTCAAACAAACGCTTGATGCCAAGGGCTACGTATTCCGATTTGAGGTGGAGGGATGATGCAAACGTTAAGGGATGTCATGCATTCAATATTAGGAAAATAAAATACCATCTTTCTAGAAACAAGAGAAATCCATTGAATGTGCGATTCATAGGCAGAACATAAAAACTTACATATACATACACACATTGGATACACACACATATATATATGTGTGTGAAGGCGCGTGGCTTAGTGGTTAGGGCATTCGGCTCACGATCATCAGGTCGTGAGTTAGATTCCCGGCGACGCGTTGTGTCCTTGAGCAAGACACTTTATTTCACGTTGCTCCAGTTTACTCAGCTGGCAAAAATGAGTCGTACCTGTATTTCCAAGGGCCGGACTTATCACGCTCTGTGTCACGCTGAATCTCCCCGAGAACTACGTTAGGGGTACACGTGTCTGTGGAATGCTCAGCCACTTGCACGTTAATTTCACGAGAAAGCTGTTCCGTTGATCGCATCAGCTGGGACCCTCGTCGTCGTAACCGACGGAGTGCTCCTTTCTTTCCTTTTTTATGTGTGTCTGTGCGTGTATGTATATATGTACACACACACACATATTTATATATATATATATATATATATATATATATAGTACAATCTACGTGCATATACTAACGTGATTATGCATGTGTGTATATGTATGTTCATGTGTGCGTGTGCTTACATGATACATAGTTCTAGAAGCTTAGATAAATAGATAGATAGATAGATAGATAGATAGATAGATAGATAGATAGATAGATAGATAGATAGATAGATAGATATAGGTATATAAATATATTTTGTAGAGTTCAAACATATTTGTATTATTTTTGAATTCAAGTTTGCCTTACTTATTACGTCAAAGGAGTGAGAAGACACGCTACATATTGCTCAGTTGTTTGTTTGTAGCTTTTTTTCTTTACCCTATCTGCTATATAATATTTGTTGTTATTTCACAGTGTCAAGTTTCATTCTTATGTCCTGTGTTTGGCCACGACGATGGCTCGATTACTGTCGGCTGCACAGTGCTTGCAACTGATAGCTAAATTATACAGAGTCGACGTACTTCCGACTAGTGATGAAATAAGAGACTGATGACACTCTCTAGATTGGAGGTAATCTCAGCGCTGTAGAGCGAGTAGTCTTCTTTGCAGTTAAAGCGGTCATGGAAAATCCACGGTCCGTAGGAATTTTTCAATGGCGCACAGTTTTCGTAATAGCGCGGCCTGTCTGATGGTGGGCCGAATCTCCTGCAGGTCGCTTCTTGAAAGAGTTAGCCAATACCTGTGTTAACGTGAAGAACATTGAGTATCGGTATAAATTGTCGTAATAAACTATAAGGAACTTTCAAAGAACCATAATAAAATCTATAGCAACGAATGGCTTGCAATTTATCCTGTTTGTGGCTTGTAAACATTAATTCATTTCTCACGTAAAGTAATGAGACGTTGGTGCACTTGTTGGGTTGAAAATTATTGACACTTTTTAAGCTCTAATGGCTTCAAGCGAACCAGTAGAGAATCAGTAGTGGTTAAATGAAATTTTCTTGATAAAGAATACACAGACTACAGCAACATGTGCAGTCTAGCGTTGTTACAAATTTGAATGTTACAAAGGTCGACTATAGCAGAGTCTTGCTGTGCCTTCTAACAACAAAACTTCACTAATTATTACAGGGGAATGTTTTAACAGAAATATGTGTGCGTGCCTGAGTATGCATGCTCGCATCATTTTGTACTTATATTATAAAGCAATATGAATTCCATTATTGTATGCGTGGCCTAGTTCTTGAAACCTTGTTTATCTTCATAAAGTATATTAGCTTAATTCTTTTGAAGAGATCTTTTTCAAGCTTCCACTGTTCTCTTGATGAAAGATTTATCCTCAGGATTTGAGACATTCTTCGCAATTATTGTATTATTAAACAAGTTGGAAAATGAAACGTTAATTTTAATTATTTGTATGGAAATGCTACTATAGCAAAAGTGTTCCAAAAAAATTAACCTCCCTGGAAAAGCGAATATTGGGGAGATTAGGCAAGACGTTTGTAGGGTGCATTTATTGTTGTTGTTGTTGTCACTCCGTCGCTTACGACGTCGAGGGTTCCAGTTGATCCGATCAACGGAACAGCCTGCTCGTGAAATTAACATGCAAGTGGCTGAGCACTCCACAGACACGTGTACCCTTAACGTAGTTCTCGGGGATATTCAGCGTGACACAGTGTGACAAGGCTGACCCTTTGAATTACAGGTACAACAGAAACAGGAAGTAAGAGTGAGAGAAAGCTGTTGTGAAAGAGTACAGCAGGGTTCGCCACCATCCCCTTCCGGAGCCTCGTGGAGCTTTAGGTGTTTTCGCTCAATAAACACTCACAACGCACGGTCTCGGAAACGAAACCGCGATCCTATGACCGTGAGTCCGCTGCCCTAACCACTAGGCCATTGCGCCTCCACTGCAGGAGGTGCATATGTAAAGAAAAATAACTGAAAAATGAAAAACTCGGCAGAGGAAGAAGTCATTGAAGTAATATTATATGTACCTGCGTATATGCGGTTCTATTGAAATGGTGGTGCTTTATCTGTTGCTTTTCAAGTTTATCTTATCGGGTATTCAAAATAGATCTTGCATATATGTTGATGAGGTTACTGAAAACATCCTATCCGTGCTGTGTAAATTTCCCTTCTATTTCCGCTGTCGTACGATCTTGGTGTTTCCGAGATTTTGCGTAGAATAATTTTCTCTGAAGATTTTTCTTTTAAACTTTTCAACTGAAATCAGAAAAAAATTTGTACCGTTATTTATTCATATTTTTTTGTTGTACTATTTATGTTTACATGAAATTACATATAGAATTATATGATTATAAACATAATTAATAATATCGAAGCGTAATAGAAATATTAGAAATTTCTACCACCAGTGGCCTAGCGTGTAAAGATTTAGTCCATAGACTATATATTTTTATTATATATATTTATGATAGATACCGCTTATGTGTTTAAATGTACACTGTATTTATATGATTGTAAAAAATATTTAACTTTTAATCTGCCAGGCTTCACCTATGGTCATGTGTTTCTGCTAGTTTGGCTTCTATACAGGTAATCTTAATCACATAAAATGATTGATTCCATTTTGCTGGATTAGTCTTGTTTGCGTGTATTAGACTCCCTGGGTGAGTATCTGGTTTCCATTTTGTGGTGTGTGTGTGTGTGTGTGTGTGTGTAGTATTATGTTTTAATGTTCGGTGGAAAATCGTTGTAAATTTCCATGATATGTCTATCAAAATATTTTCTGAATCTTTGATCAGCAATGAAATGTTTATCTTTAAGTGTTCCGAAATAATATATTAGATTTTAGATAGACTGAAAAGAACTTTTGTAATACTGCGGCGCCTGTTTTCCATTTGTGAGTATGGGAAGTGAAATGTGTAGGTAATTTTCTCCTTGAATCCGCTTGCTTTATTCTGGTAATATTTAATACATTATCAATAGTAATCATTTTCATATTAAACATTTGTCAATATTAAATGTGAGTTTACCAATATCCAATAACGCATTAGTTCACAAGCTCTTCTTTAAACATGTGATATAATATGTGATGCTGGAATAATGTATTTTATGTTTCATTCGGTAGCTTAAATTATATATTCAAACTTCCCGTTCTGTAGGCTTTGTATTGCACAGTATTGACAATTGATCTCCCCTACCTCATTTGTAAATGACACAAATACAGAGCGTAAGTGTTTGCTGTATGCCTTACAATGCTTTTATTCATGTCTTTGATATATTAACACGTTCTACCGCTATATCAATATTAAATTCAGTTTAAATTATTTATTGATTTTTAGTTAATACCGTTTGGCACATAACGTGTTTGTTTCTCCGAGCTACTGAGTTCACAGGGTTGCATGTAAGTTAAGTTCTACTATGATGTACATATACTATTAGACATGACAAATACGACACAATAGATATTAACTCATACATTATTCCCATTAATAAGGAAGAATAAATAAACGAAAGAGAAAAATATCACCTCATCACAACACGTTTATAAAATGATATCGAAAAATAATATGTTTGAATAACGGGAAATATTTTTCTTTGATTAGAATTTCTTTATATATTTAGTTGTGTTAGTCTTTGTTTGCTATCTTTTATACCAACAAAAGTCTTCCTGGAATATCTTGTGTTTACATCTGACAAAACCGGTGATGATTCACTGGAACATTTTAACAGATGACGCCGACAGCTTGTCTCTAAGGAGACCTTAATTGCTTTTTAATATTTTCTTCATTATTTTCTATTGAAAAGCAAATAAATCGATTTCGTTAAAAATTTTTCAAATGACTGAAAATTATCAGGAAAATATCTTAATTTACGCTCTTCGTTATTTCGTTTAGAAATAGTGGCATGGAAGAGAAATGTCATGCTCAAAATGAAGAATAAATGAACAATACGTTGTGTAAAGATCCTATCCCCTGTGGTCCCAAAATTCTAAACGTTATAGATTTGTTTACTTCTGTTCCAGTATAAAACCATGGATCAGCAGAATCGTAAGAGCGAAGGACAAAATTCATTGTTTTAATGTTGTAATCAGTTACGTAACTTTACATTACAAGTTCAGAATTCATGCGCGGTTAACTTTGCATTTCATCGTCAAAGGATCGAAAATAAAAATCACTATACAATTATTAGTTGCGGTTTAATTGCCTGTATTCACTGGAGGTATATTTGAGGTTTTCTTTCAGCATTTATTGCATTATTTTGGTTAAATATAAAATTGATTTAGAGAGGAAGTGCACAAATGTCTTAAGGAATGGTAGTTTACTAAAATGATGTTAGTTCGATAGAAATTACAACATACACTTAAGATTTCTTTTGGAATTGTCTAAAAACAAGCGCCAATCATTTGCATCGTAAGACTCATCCCCCATCTCGTATAACAAACCAGAACCTGACACTGCGAAACTGAGTAGAAATGCTTGCCCAGTGCATCCAAATTACCTAGAAATAAATGTCAAATCTAATTCAATGGACAAAAAAATTGAAATTTGATCCCCAATGGTTTACCATACGAAATAAATACGATTTGTATTAGTATATCATTGTCCCAGGACAGAAATACGTGTAAGAGTAGACAACTCCACACACGAATTAAGAAATATTTTTGAAAAGATGTAAATTTCCATACGATGTGTACCAGAAACAATGACATGGTAATGTCATGAACAAATAACAGAGCTTTTTAATGGCAGGATTTCCAAATCTGGATTAGTTAAAGGCATTTCAGTTGGAACAGAAAACGATCTCAAGGAAAATGTTTTTGATAGTTTACGGAACATGTATTAAATTGAAAGATTAGTTAAATAAAACAAACGGCATATTGCCGTGAAACCACATGTTTTTGCATCTTTACCCTCCATTTCATTACTGATCTATTAGCTCCATATGTATTTTTAGTATGCTACCCAAATACAATTCGCATTTTTGGAACCTGGATTCGTTCTACCAACTCTTCCACCTGTTATATCTTAGCGATTTTTCTTACAGCAAAATATGTATCCGTGCTTATCTTTGTATTGAGAATATTCATATAGTTTCATCTATAGTGTATATAAGTTTTGCACAAGGAGTTATTGTTGGTTTGAGTATAAGTGTGATCCAGGACCCTATAACTCAGAATGAAACCGAAGGCTCACTGAAAGTCAACAAGGTTAGAAAATTGGACAAGAATTACAAGTATGGCTTCAGTCTGTTAGATACAACCTTGATATCCCTGGTTAACGCACAGTGTATGTTTTGCAAAATCACAATGCGAAATTTAAATTTAATATCTGGAAGGTTCTTGAAGAAGTCTAAAAGCAAACGCTCCAAGGGGACCTCAAATAATAGGGTCCTGATAAACGCAGAAAGGAACACTCCCACGCGTTTTATTACAGCTATCAACAAAATAATTTCTGCAAGGTGTGTTTGATGTAAGAGGCAAATTTACCAATGAGATATCCTTCATTGTGCAACTGAAAAGATTGTCAGTCCATGTACACTTTAAAGTATAGAGCTTCGCCTTCGAGAAGAAGTAAACATGAAACTCCAAGAGATTCATCTCTTCAATAATTTTCCTGAAAGTTGTGATGTCGAAATATGTGGTGATATCCTTGCTTGGTTGAATATCTAAATTAAATGCTTCCCGAATGACTCGATAGACATTCCACGCATGTCCCAATTGGTCATATGTTGCCCAAACATGTATGATCATACACCGAAGGCTCAGTTTTAGTTCCATAAACCGCTAGTAGCCATTGCTAAATATGTTTATGCTTCCTATCTTATCTCCTGGGTGGTTTCTTTTATCGCTATTTATGACTGTTTTGCATTCAAATTCTACCAAGATTAACTTCGACTTTTATGACTTTTATCCACTTGATTCGATAAAATAGACTGGGAGCGATCATGCAGTGATCTCCGTGTACTGATGGTGCGGAAGTAATGACTAGGTTCAATTCCAGTGTTACTAATCTGTGAGGGAGTGATAGTGTCTCACTTCAGAATTAATCTCTCTTTATGCATTTGTTATACACTCTTGACTGTAAAGAAAATGAAAAAACAAAAATTTAAATTTAAAAAATGAAAGAACACGGCACGAAAAATATTATAGACAGTTAACTACCAATATACAATTACTGCGGAGTCTTTTCCAGCTAAAGTTGAAGCACTTATAATTATTCAATTTACAACTTCTGTTCATTCGAGACAAAGCTCTCAATCATAGCATGTTCATGTATTTCAACGAGCAGTGGATATCAAGTCTTCGTTCTTCACACTGTCTTGTACTTACATTCAAGAAACCGATCACGCATTGGAGTTTCATGAAGCTGGTGTAATCTCTGAAGAAAGTGGCATTTTCCTTCGAGAGCATGGAATTAGTGTGCGCCCTAGATCTTAGAATTCGAAATTTATTTTGTAAATTGCTTATCTGATATGTTCAGACATTTGAATGAAATGGACTTTGCAATGTAGTTTATGAAAGCAACCCCAATATAGTGCTTTGGAAAGCCCAATAAATATACAAAAGTCGGTTTGAAAACCTCTAAATGGAAAAAGGAAATATATCGTCATTTCTTTTGCTTCTTGAAAGAATCAGAGAATAATTGGAAATGTATCCTTTGCTTAGAGAAGAAATTGGTAATCATTTTCGGCTGCTTCAGAATACGTTGGGGAATGACATGCTAAAGGAAAATGTTGACGTATTCGTGCGGAATCCTTTTTAATGACACGGGCAATTATGAAAACCTGAATAAAGATTAAACGGAACTACAAAAGCCAGAAATATCCTTTTCCGGTTCTGTTTTTCTTGAAGAAACTCTGGTTGAACTAGTAACTGCTTACTATCAACTCGGGAGGCAATTACAAGAATGAATGATTCCGTTTCCAGCAATTCCTGCGAAGCTGCACGTCCTAATAAGCTGATTATACAAACATTATATACAGCATAAACATGAGACCCGTTCATATCGTAGTATTGGCATTCACAAACACTAGACCAAACATTGAGGAGCAAATGCAAAATAATTAATAATAAACTCAGTAATTATATTGTGATCTATGATGTGTAAATCACACTTGTTAGAATTGATGGGAACATGATAACTTTCGCGACGCTGGTAGTTCTTTCATTTTTTAAATTTAATTTTTTGTTTTTTACATTTTCCTTTACAGTCAAGAATGTATAATAAATGCATTTATATTTAACTGCACATATCTTTGAATAGCTTTATAAAGGTTTTATCATGGGTACTGGGTAATTCTGTTTGTCATCAAAATAAATTGAGGAAACACGACTTATATACAGAAATAGTAAACAAACCCCACTCAACGTACACTAATACGTTTTCTGTCGGGGCCATAATAGATAATACAATCCAAAATGTAACAAAAAAAAAGGGGTGATGGTCATAACCGAAATATCCTTGATCATATTTCTGCTCAATCATACCTGAGAAAAGGCTCTTTGTGCAATGTACACGTAATTATAAAAACATTAAAATGTGACAGTCACGTTCGGAATGCAAATGATCATAGGTTTGCTCAATAAAGGATCACCTAGATCTAATCTACAGGATAAATCACCAATCTGAAAACTGAAATGTACATTCTTCAATATTATACAATGCTTTAGGTTGCAGCATATCACCTGTCTTTATTGTCTGAGTTCAACTTACGTCGAGAACGACTTTGCCATCTATCATTCCGGGAAGAGTAAAATAAGTCTCAGCTAAGCACTGAAGCCGATATTGTTTTGGACCTTACATCACAATTTCTGGCCTTGGACCGAAATTTGAAATCATTATTATACGACGCATTTAGGCAGCGAGCTGGCAGAATTGTTACCTCTCCTAAAAAATTGTTTGGTGCGATTTCTTCTGACTTTACGTTTTGCTTTGAAATTCCGCGGGGTCGAATTTACCTGTCATCCTTTCCGACCCTATAAAAATAAGTAGCAGTTGAGCATTGGAGTCGAAGTAAATGATCTCAGCCCGTCTCCCAGAATTGTTTACCTACACCTTGAAATTGCTTACCTAGTGATACGAAAACGATAAGCTGCTCAGGGTTAGAATACCTTTCATCATTGTTCTCAAGACAAATTGACAATTTGATTAAATAGTAATAGTGTTCACAAAAGACATCAAAAGTTTCATTAAGCATAAATGTAAATAAGTTAAAGAATATGTAACCATAAATGAACTTTGAAAGGAGAAACTATCTGCGTATATCACAGGATTCTCACATAGCAACCTCACTACTTTTTCCAAACCTCGTTTACTTCTTGTTGATATTTTCTGAAACCTTTAGCCAGGAGAAATTCTGGAAGTTTCCGAAAACGATTCTGGTTGTCTATTTTTACCACACGCTAAAATACAGTTCTTTGTCAATACAACAACATTTCTTCTCAAAAGCTCTTTAAAAAACTAACTGGATTATCAACCAAATATTCTTCAAAGATCTGAAATGATCGAGACGGAAGGTTTCAGGGGTGTAATTTGCTCACTGAGGGCTCAAAGACAACAAAGATCCTATAGTTAAAATGAAGTGTTGACAGAATCATTAGCGTACGCGATGAAAGTTTTGCAGTATTTGTTCTAGAGGCGTCTGGCGCTCTTTGCTAAGAGTAGCCAAGACCAGTATGACATTTCATCTCTCCTGGGTAGATAAAATAAAGCAGAAGTGGCTGTATTATTTAGACGTTGGTTAAAATGTCACGCGTTATCTATTATGACTCTCTGTACCATTCGTTCAAATCTTGCTGAGGCAAACTTCATTTTTTAACCATTGGGGTCCATAAACTACGAACCTAGAGTAGTGTTTTCATTGGCAGAATGGAGAGCGTCGGACGAGATGTCTTGCGCCATCAGTTCCTGTTCTTTACAGCTGTATTGATGCCAAGCTACTGGCATCAGTTGCAAAAAAGGTAGCGTTCACTTGGGCAACATCAGTGATTTGAGAGAAGAGGCTTAGAAGCTTACACAGGCACCAGTCTCCTACAAAAACATTGACTAGATGTGCGCACGCAGAAGCGGATAAAAGATCAACATTGACCGACGCATATGTCTCGGTGAAAGCGTATTGTGAACGTATTACGGATTTGTGAGAACGTTAGAGGATGTTCTTTTTTGTATCATTTCCATCATTTTAAGGTGAGACAAACTTGATTTCTTCCAGCCATGTGTTATTGTAAAAATAGCTGAAGAGAGGCAACTGCAAACTACATTTGTATTACCTCATGAAAATTCAGTTACAAACACTGCTTATGAAAGCAGTCATTTGCTGATCTGCCAGCTCAAGAAAGGATTAATTCCAACTTATTTACGGCACTTTCTTCTATTTCATTTCTAACATATCTGCATTTTTATTATTTGTCCGTCAAATATAGCACCATCTGGAAGGGAAGTTAGCATTGCTCAAGCATCAACCCGAAGTTTAAAATGACATCCAGAAATATCCTTAACCCATTAAATGTGCCCGTTCACCCTACAGACCAAAGGTCGTTGTGTAGTATAACCTGCTAGAAATCTCGTGATATTCGTAGACATAACGAGAAAATTCTATCTTCACTTTGGGAAATTTTACGCACGACGTAATCAATAATCGAATTTCTATTCCTTAAATTTATTCATTCACATTACTTCAATCAAATTGAACTCCTACTTCTTC
The DNA here is from genome assembly GCF_001194135.2 of Octopus bimaculoides. Classification (NCBI taxonomy): domain Eukaryota; kingdom Metazoa; phylum Mollusca; class Cephalopoda; order Octopoda; family Octopodidae; genus Octopus; species Octopus bimaculoides. The sequence continues at coordinate 8,647,912 of NC_068983.1, read as the reverse complement.
TTTCTTTATATTTCCATCGTTCTCTTCTTCTTTGCTAATGCAATCATGCTGTTTGTTGTCTCTCCCTTGTGTTTCTCTTCTTTCATCCTTCATTTTATCTCTGTATCTCGCATCTTTCTCGATGTCATTGTTTGACAATTTCCGCTTCGATTCAAGCCGCTTCTCTTTCTTAATCTACATTGCTCCACATCTCTCACCACTTCCTGACATTTGCTATTTGCAATGACCTCATTCCTCCTCACTGTCTTCTCCTTTAACTTTTCATTGTTCTTAGTTTCACACATTTCAACACGTCTCCTCCTCTCCATTCTTCATTTTATTATCATATCTTCTTTCACTGTTGCTCTTAGTACAAATCAATGAGAAAGCCTCTGCGCAGTCGCTACAAATACTAAGACTTTCTCTTTCAAACTATAACAAATAAGTTTTATACTATGCATCCAAAAAAAAGTTGACTTCAGGCAATGCAATAACAGCAATAAGTACACTAAATATGTTGGCTTAGAGTATCCTGATTTTTTGCAGCATATGGTCGTTGTAGGAAGATTCTAAATCGCAACTTAATATGTAATCTAATACCAAGTAATTAAGACAATTTATAATGACTTACTACAAAGAATTTTTATTCTTAAATACACAAAACTTAGAATACGCATAAGGATATACCCAAGGGTCGACGAAAGGGATGAGAGTAGATTTGGCCCATAGCTTTGCTCTTATAATCTGACCAATGTGGGACTAAGTATAACTTTTTCCTTTCACCCAAATACTGACAGAATTTTTGAAAACACAATGCTTTATAGGCGCCGCATTCCTTTCTTGAGCTGTAAAATATCGTTTTTGTTAACGCTGTTTGTAATATGCACTTGATGTCATTGTTTTTAGAGCAGGATGATACTTTCACGATGAACGACAGTGGACACTGGCTGGAGACCTACAGTGTAGGCGACTGACAAGTGGATTGTAATTATAATTTAAATTCCTAGTCATGCCGCATTGATTTCACTTGATAATTTCGTGAAGAGTAGACATATCTGTTGAGTGTTCAACTGCTTCTACACTAATTCAGTCACTATGTATTTTAGTAGTGTGCACGAGTGAATAATCATTGCCGATGCTGACGAATATACATAGCGATAAAAACAACAACAATATGCTCATTATTATGTCAGACATTAGGTTGTGTGACACGAGGGAAATTTGTTTGCGACTTTACCTGTGTGAACGACCTCTCAGCTGATCACTTCCCCCTTTTCCCTATCCCTTCTCCTTACATCGTGCACCCTTCTCATTTGCTGGCCTGTCATTTTTGTAGTAAATAGGCTTCTTCCAATTTCAGTCTCTAATACAAATTCCGTTTCACTCGTTATCTCTCTACTGGAATAAAGTCTGGCGCAATTGCAATTTAACAATATTAGTTTTACTACAGCGAAACAACGATTTTAATATGAATTCACTTCATTTCACAAATGAGTATTACGGCTCAAACGCACACGTTACATAAGCTGGTGTATGGCAATTCCTTGATCATTACGAGTAATCATTCTGAAATAAGAAAGCAAAAGTAAAACGAAGAATAAAATAAAAGAAAACTAAACAACGAAAGCAATCTTGATATTGTATCAGTTTTATAAAAAGACATATTTCGACAATATCGATGACTGTATTGATAAAAATGATGGGGATCAAAATGCAGAAAGGAGCTGGGGAGAAGAGAGAGAGAGGGGAGATTCATGACAAAGAAGGTAATTATAAAAAGGACGAATATGAAGTGGGCTATAATAATAATAATAATAATAATAATAATAATAATAATAATAATAATAATAATATTATAGTAGGTGCCTTAGGTATGATAAAAAACAATATTCAGATAAATACATAACAAAAACACCAGGACTTACAAATATATATAACATACAGAAAATTGCACTACTGGGCACAGCACACATCCTACGCAAAACACTTTCAATACAGTAACCATAAGAGCACCACAGCAAACCACAGCACATACCCAAGGCGCACAGAGCTGCGCTCGGTAGTGAAGTGAAAGCACGTTATCAAAATAAAACTACTGATTAACAATAATAATAATAATAATAATAATAATAATAATAATAATAA
>NC_068983.1:8641991-8645680 GCF_001194135.2 Octopus bimaculoides | reverse complement strand
CAAGTCTCACCCAGAGACCTCAAGAGACAACAAGTTAGAAGTGTATGTAGGTGTTATGCCTAGGGTACCATATATTTGGATTTGTACAGTTTTGTTCAAGTGAATGTTTAAGAAACCATAAGAAAATTATGTGTTTGCTTTAAAATTTGAGATCACATAGACAGTATTTTACGTAGGATATGGGCAGTTCCCATGAGCACTATCTTTTGAACTTCAACCATTTTGGGGTTTCCTGGAATCTGATCTTGAGGGTCTCGATCGTGAGGGTGCCGCGCTCACGATCGCGAGATTGTGGTTTCACTACCTAGATTGGGTGGTTCGTTGTGTTCTTGAACAAAGCAATTCCTCTCACTTCGACACCTGACGTGTGGTACGCCGTGTATCTGTTCAGGTGACGTCGACTTCATGGAGAGAGTGATCTAATGTACGGCGCATACATTTGATCACATTAAACAAATCATTTGTGCTAGTCCTTCGGCAACGGCTGTACAATCATATGTCGTCTCCGACGGGTGATTCCATCATCATCCATTATTATTATTATTATTATTATTGACTGAGAGAGCAGTGCATGCCATCAAATTGACACTGGGGTACAAATATAAGAAGCCCAGTATACCCATCATGACTACTCGTCTGATAAGGGTACGCCAGGCACATGCATCACAACCATATGTGCGTGATAATATGATTATATGATCTCATATCAAGATAAACAGCGCATAACATTTCAGGTGGGGCCTAGTTAGATTTTTTTCATGTTGGGCAGCCCATCCCGCTCAAATGGCCCATGAATAAGGGTTGTTTAAGTATGTTGAACAAAACACCCAAGTTTCCTAATGTGAATTATTCAAACCCCAAAGAATTCCTCTGAGCACATAACTATGATGCTCCCGCACTACTTCTGCTCATGATCAGAGATGCGCATATCGTCATCCATCAAGGGACATATTCAAGTGGTTAAGGTCAAACAACTGACAAGCAAATCTGTGGTATTGAGCAGAATATTTTCTGTAGCCCATCTTTTATACCAAGGCGAAACAATGTACATGATAACACTTCCAACCAATTAAGATCAGAAGCCATGAAAGATAGTACCTGGTACTGCATCAGGCCATAGCTAGTGTTTGGTATTGCATCAGGACATGGCCAGTGACTGATACTGCATTAGGGCATAGCCAATTCCTGGTGCTCTCGTTATCATCATCATCATCATCTTCATGATGATGATGATGATGATGATGATGATGATGATGATGATGATGATGATCATCATCATCATCATCATCATCATCATCATTATCATCATCATCATTATCAGCAACATTATTATTAACTTTTTTCAAGAGAGCAAATCATAGGAGAATGCTTTTTAGAGCGATGTTAAAGATGATGACAAGAAGGACAGTGAGAGCAAGGAAAATGGTAGTATCTACGAAAGTGCTGCAGTGGTTAAGGATGGTGCTGGTGACGGTGCTAAGGTAGAATGACAGACGGACGAAGGAAAGGACAACACAGTGGAAAAGGGAGACGAGAAAGAAATCTACGAGAATGAGAAAAGAAAAAAATCAACAAATTGGTTTTATTTTAGTTGTGATCATTTTTTCAAAAATAGATGCGTCCTTGGGGAATATAGATCAGAACGGCTGGAAAGAAATGGCAATGACATGTTTAAACACAGGAATAAAATCAAAACAAAGATGCTGCCTCGATTGAAATGTTAGGTTATTGTCATGTACATTGGAAGGCACTTACACACAAATATATATGTATATATACATACACTCTTGTGTGTGTGTGTGTGTGTGTGTGTGTGTGTGTGTGTGTGTGTGTGTGTGTGTGTGTGTGTGTGTGTGTGTGTGTGTGTGTGTGTGTGTGTGTGTGTGAGAGAGAGAAAGTAAGTTTGAGTATGTGTGCGTATTTATGTGTGTATCCGTGCCTGTGCGTATGTATGTGTGCATTTGTGTATGCATGTGTTACATAGGGTCCTTCTTGATTATGTGTATATCATGGGATTATTTATAAGGAACATTTCTATTCTCTTCCGTTTTGTTTCTGTGGTTGTCTTATTTAAGGTTCAATTCACCTTTCGTTCCCAAATGGTGCTTTTCGTTTGTGTCATATATTTTTACTTTTATCGTATGTGTTATGGAATAGTTCTTCTTGGACATAACGTAACTAATTTGGCAGTGTTAAAATTATTTAAAAGAGAGAATTAGCATAGTATATCTGATGGAGTTATGACTAGGAATTAGACAAATGAGTTCGAGTTTAAAGAAATTTTATATACGAGCCGCCTGTTTTTTCTTCATGATACAATACCAAACCATTGTTTGCTGCTGTTATAAAGATGTCTTCAGAGATAATTATTTGAATGAACATTTTTGTGATGTGGATATTTACAACTTCCAATTTTCGATTAAGCATGGATAGGCATGTAATAGACACTTGGCCACAAGACAATGTGATGACGAGTAAAAAAAAACAGGGTGGGATATAGACGTTTTTCAAAGAAAGTTTTGAGACCTTAAGAAGGATGATGTGTTCTTATAAATTTAGGAAATTTTCGGAAAGAAACAATTCAGCATTGCACCAGTATTGTTTCAGTTTGTGAAAGCGCGTGGCTTAGTGACTATGGTAATCGGTTCATGATCGTAAGGTCATGAGTTCAATTGACGGTGGTGGGTTGTGGCCTTGAGCAAGACACTTTATTTCACGTTATCCTAGTCCATTCAGCCAGCAAAAATGAGTTGTACCTTTAATTCAAATGGATGGCCTTGTCAAATCAAATTCTGTGTCACGCTGAATCTCCCTGGGAACTTAAGGTTATGCATGTATGTGGAGTGCTCAACCACTCGCATGCTAATTTCCTAAGCAGGATGTTTTAGGCTGATACGTTGGTCGGACCAACTAAAACTCTCGTCGTCGTAACCGACGGATTGCCATTGTTTCAGTTTTCTTTCATATTATCTGGTGTTGCTTCCATACATGCAGTAATACGTGACTGTGTCCGTATAGCTGGTTAATTTAAATACTTTGCCAACACAATTTAAGCTTTAAACCACAGTGTTAGCCTCTGTGCTCTCGTAGTCTCATCTATCTGAATAATTTCCGTCGATGGTAATGAATTTCGAGTAAGCTCATCCTCAAACGTTGTATTTCTAACAGTGAGTTTGGAAGGACAAAAGGTTCGACGTGTAAATTTTGTGAAAAAGATGAAGTAAGTTCTATCAGAAAGCAATACGTATGTATATGTGTCGTTATTCAGTTTATTTCAAGATTTCTTGCCAATAGAGAAAGAACCGGTTTCTAACGTAGATCCAAGGTCAATTCATTGGAATTTTAACATCAATAGCAGGGTATTTTTGTATGTATGTAAGTTTATTTGCGAAATACAATTGCTTTGAAAAAGGTCTATGTTTGTGATGATTAGTTGGTGTGGGAGCGGTAGGAATGTGGCCCTGGTGTCAAAGGGGCGGCAGCCCGAAAAGTTTGGGAACCAATGAAAAGGACATTGGGACATATATGCAACAGAAACACGTGTCGGATTGGAGTTTATTAAGAATAATACTGTAATGAACAAGTTTTGAAGATGTGTAACTCTCCGTTTTTCCTTATGATGTGTTTATACACACACACACACACACACACACACACACACACATATATATATATATATATATATATAT
>NC_068983.1:8635522-8641715 GCF_001194135.2 Octopus bimaculoides | reverse complement strand
ATTGTCTTTAGTTTGTGAGTAATATCTTGTATAAATCCATAAATATTTCTGGAAATGTCTGGTTATTTCTGAGAATAGCTGTTTACGCTATTGGGCATTTTTTTGAATTACTGGTCACTTGTGAGTCGGGTAAAATAGAAAGAAAGCTCAAAGCTCACTATGTTTTTGTTGGTATTTCAGTCTGAAGTTGCCAACAATCAACTTACTATTTCATTCTACTACCCAATCAAAAGAAATGAATAGTATACAAACTAGTGACTATTGCTGCAGAGCATGAAATAAGTTTTTGGTATGTCTTAATGAGAATCTAGTTTATGTCTTTGTTAATGTGAATTCTCTTCCCTCTTATAATTCACTACGGAAAAGAAATAAATCATGAAAGCCTTTCATGTCTAATCTCTCTCACACACACACCGACAAATAAATACACCGTGTTAAATCAATTACATCATGTGATAGGATGCTAAGAATATATGGCACCTTCTTTCGTGTGTCTCTTAGAAAAGTTGATACTATATCTAAACACAAAGAACTAATTTTAAATGACTGGTGTAGAATGTACATTATCATCCATACGGCCAAAAGTTCGCTTGTTCGTACACTGTCGACGTTTTCTTATCTGAGACAATAATCAAAACGTTATTATGACGTTACAAACACATGAGTGTATGAAATATATGGCATATGCTCTTATTTCTTATTTCTTTACTGCTCACAAGGGGCTACACACAGAGGGGACAAACAAGGACAGACAAACGGATTGAGTCGATTATATCGACCCCAGTACGCAACTGGTACTTATTTAATCGATCCCGAAAGGATGAAAGGCAAAGGCGACCTCGGCGGAATTTGAACTTAGAACGTAGTGGCAGACGAAATAACGCTAAGCATTTTGCTCGGCGTGCTAACGTTTGTTATTTCTTTATTGCCCACAAGGGGCTACACACAGAGGGTACAAACAAGGATAGACAAACGGATTAAGTCGATTATATGGACCCCAGTGCGTAACTGGTACTTATTTAATCGACCCCGAAAGGATGAAAGGCAAAGTCGACCTCGGCGGAATTTGAACTCAGAACGTAACTGCAGACGAAATGCCGCTAAGCATTTCTCCCGGCGTGCTAACGTTTCTGCCGCCTTTTTATGGCATATCACATATGCCACATAGAACATATGGCATATGTTCTGGTTATTGGCGACTACTTTTATATTTCATTAAGTTATATCTTTAATTATAAAATTAACAATAATCTAAGTGGCGTCTAACAGCGAACTGGCAGAATTGTTAGTAAGCTGAACAGAATAATTAGCAGTATTTTGTCTGTTTTTTTGCTCTGAGTTCACTAGCCGCCGATGTGGACTTAGCTTTTCCTCAGATTTACATGCACGTAACGTCTATAAAATAACTTCCAGTCCAGCACTGAGGTCGAAGGTATCGACTTACGCTTTCTCCTAAAATTGATGGCCTTGAGCTAAAATTTGAAACTATTAACCTACGGGGCGTATAAAATTTCTCTACTTGCAAGACAAAAGAAGGCAATTGAATATCTATCTATCTATCAATCTATCAATCTATCTATCTATCTATCTATCATGTGTGTGTGTGTGTGTGTGTGTGTTGTGACGTTGATGATCCTTTCAGGGATTCACTCCACTCGACCATCTAATATTAGCAGTAAAATATAATGAAAACAGTCTTCAAATTTTACAATACTGCCAGCTGCCAGCGTTTACACCGATGATATGCAACTTAACAGGCTGTGTCCTTTATACAGTGTTCTGCCGTTGACGGGGCCACGTGAAAAGTCTTTCAGCAGGTAACCCCTATTCAGTTTTCTCTTCTCATTCTGCAGCTGACGTATTCAACTTAGTATTCTTCATAATAATTTTATTTTGTATTTGTTTGAATAAAACGGCCTCTCCATTCTTGACTGCTGCTTATAACATTCCAATCAATTTTGTCAAGAATATATAAGAAAGTCGATGAGAATAAATATATTATATACTGATAGTTTGACAGTAAGAGGAATATCTATAAATTAGAATCTAGTAGGAACAGACAAAACTGACAAAACTGTCAAATCTGTTGGAATAAAATAGGTAGAGACATGTAAACTCTTAGTAGAAGACGAACATTGTTCAAGGTATATCAATGAACGAAAGATAGAATAAAATTAAGATTAAAAGGTAGTAAGGAAATTCGAAGATCAAGATGATGTTTATTGAAAACATGAAATAAGATGATTTCAAAGTGAAGTGAAAGCAACGATAATTATTGTTTCTGCAAAGAGAAGAGATTATATTAAATATACAATGAAATATTCAATGTGTTAGCTTGTGTGAACTTCCTTGCTTGGCATTAAGTAGTCGTGGCTTCTAAAGAAAGCACGTTATCTAAGTGAATGTTCAAACATTATGATACCTATTTAAACAAACGGATTTATTAATAGGTCGGAGGATATTTTAGTCTTTAGACGTAGTGCTTTAGAATGTTTGTGTTCGTATCAACAGTAGCGTAGCATAGAAGAGATCTGTAATTCTAATGTCATTCTTTGTAGAAGGTAACTGAAAAGAAAGGTGAGTAACTGAATAGAAATGAAGAATATTCTCGACCCAAAGTAGGAAACAAAAAAAATTTGGAATATATCTTTATGCATTCAATTAAATATGTGAAGCTTACAAGTTGTAGTAAATCTGTGCAGTAATAGTTTTATACTGTTCGTATATTGAGATTAATAAAACGCTACGCTCTTTTCGTATTTAAATGCGTATCATTTTACTGTTACCAGGTGGGTATGATTTCTACGTTAATGGATGTATTCTATGTCTGTCTTCATGCAAAACGGCGTAATTTTTGTGTGAAGTGTCTAGTTTTCCTATAGATGACATATGTGAGTCAAAATTCAAGGAGGGATAAAAGATGATAAAAAAAAGGTCTACTCATTTTTACCACGATATCATTTTCATCTAAAAGATGAAAACGGCGAAGGAGTAGGGGCCGAAACCAGACGCGGTTCCTCCTGATGATGTCTTGAGCTAACTGGATCCTATAAAGGAGCCGTTGTGGTAGCAGACCATGAAACATGGTTGAAATTCCTCATACCTTCATTGTGGTGTGGCATTTGTTTACTGATATAATAGACAAAGTCGATAAAATTTCTCTTGGCCATTTATATAATAATTCTCGTGTTTAAAGAGTAATGTACAGGAGTGACACCCACCACTCAATGTATTACAGAACATGGCAAACGTGCCGTTGTCTGCTGACTAAATATATATTCAACTAAACGGGAGCGCTATATGAATCATACCTGACTACAAACTGTAGCATTTGCTATACTAAAAGAATATCCAAGCCATCACGTGCATGTACATCTGTGAAGAAAGCACTCATCATCATCATAACCTATTTTGATTCTTTAACTGAAAATTGGACTCATGTCCCAGATCGATAAAATACGCTGCATAATATTTTTGTAAAGAAAATCACTCGACCATACTGGGCCGTTTACACACACACAAATTCAAACCCTGATAAAATGCCTCTATATAAAACGAAACCAATATTAAACTTTAAATTACTTTTGTATTTGTTGAGTAATTTATGTTGCTGAGCTGGCAGGCTTATGAAGGAAAAAAAATCTAATTTCAAAGTGCATTGATATTGCTTGAAATGACTTGTCTGCGTTTGTGCAATATATTTCTGATAACACTATTAATCATATATTAATAAACGGAATCAATAAAATGTCACACAACACTTGATCATTCACCAGGTTAATGAGCCGAACAATAGTGAAGAATATTACCGTGTGCTGGAAAATAATGAGTTTGTAATAAATCACGTCGTAAAGCGATTCATTAACGAAACTGTAGTTAAGGAGACATTGATTTTAGAAATACAACATATGTACAACAGATTTTAAATACCCTGACTACAAGACTATTAATGGATAACTTTTCCCTTCATAACGTTAGAAAAATTAGACATGTTCACTACGGTTATCTCTGTGAAAACGGGGGTTATCTATAGAACGTATTTTATATGAATTTGCCAATGTCATTATAGAACATTGGATTTGAACCAATGAGTGTCATGTTGGAAATATCTGTTGCCAAACTCTAATTTATGTTCCGGGTTGTGGTTAAACACCTGAATAAATATTACTTACAGTAATAAACGCTCACACATCCTCCATGCAACAGATATTCATCCTCAATGGAACTGATATGAAATTCAAATGAAAAGGAAATATTGCTAATACCAATGTTCCCACATTTTTCATTACGGTACGATAGAAAGTCTTGAACTACTATCACGGGAATTATCAGAAGAATGTCCCTATTTTTGATAAGGTAGATCTGTAGATTTGGGAGATGCACTATAGTGATATTTATTGGCTTCACAGTTTCACTTTGCTGTCATGCCAATCGAAATCTTTCTTCCAATCAGGTTCAGAGTTACATATTTATCAGTTGTCATTGATTATATTCGTAATTATGTTTGAATAAGTATTAATATTTATTAGTAATGGGACTCAAAGCTACGCATTTATTTGAAGATTATAATGAACAAAATGAAATTCAGCAGACAACTTGTGCATTAAGATATAGATGCAGGAAAGTTAAAAGATAAATTTACCTGGGAAGAATTCAGAATTAGAAAGGAAAGAGAATAATTATACACTGAGAGATAGTTTGTCTAAGACACAATTAATTTTGCCAACTCTCCATTCGCCCCATGCTGCTCTTTAGGATTCTGCTGATTTTAATAATACCCCATTCTTAGATAGTAGATTTTCCATTGGTTACAAATTATTATCTCCACCAAGGAAGGAGGTTATGTTTTCACCGGCGTTGGTTTGTCCGTCTGTCCGTCTGTGTGCAAAATAACTCAAAACGTTGTGAACGCTCATCCTCATTTGGAGTCTTGTTTACCACAATTGCATCCATTCGGTCTATTCACCACTACACTTTGTAAAATGTGATCCCACCTCTAATGCGAACTCCTTATGGGTGTCAATGAAAGAGACATGTGAACCAGACATGGCCTAATTGATGATTATGTGATAAAAACATGAAATGGAAAGTATAGACCTTTGTAGTGCAGTAGAAAAGGTCGAGGAGAAATTGCAGCTCAGTCGAAGAATCCAGCCAGTAGGACAACCAATCAAAGGATGCAGTCGATGATATCAGTATTTGCGGCTACAACACCGGCATAAATAACGTAAGAGTACTCAATCGAGGGTCTCATTTCCCAACAATTACTAACAGTTTGTACAGTGAAGTAGTTGGCTATGATTCAGATTTGCCGTTGTGGAGGTGTATATAACATCTACTTTAAATGTCTTTAGATAGCACAGTGTTTACGTTGGTACGAGCAAAAGTATTTCCTTGTAAAACGATCATGGTGCAAGATAATCGTACGAGACAAAATGATATAGTGATGGAGCACCAGAAGACGTAAGTTTGGTCATTTAAAGAAGCTACGCGTATAGCTGAAAGGAAAAAAAACTGTTTCCTTAGACTGGCTTCACTCACAGAGTGAGATCAGCTGTCATCATCATATAACAGAAAATAAAGCTCTAAGCTTGAGGTTTCAAAAGTCTTAACTTTGTAAATCTAATGTAACATAACATAAAATATATTATTATTTCTTTAGTCAACACAGAAATAACTATTTTTGTCAGGCAACAGAAAACTTTAATATGGAGATTACAATTCTATTTCTAGCTACGTCATTATGACTACTGTCTAATTCCTCTCAAGTCGTTAACCTCCAAAGAGAATTTGGTTTCGTTTTGCAAAAATGATATTTAGTTGTGTAGTTATAGTGGAGGTGGGGTCGTAGAAGCTAATGTTAGTTACAATTCTTTATGTTTTGATTTCAAATCCTTCGTGAGACGAATTTGTATTTAATTACCTCCAAAAGACAAAAACCTTTAGGAATTGAATTCCATAATAAAATTAGCTGTACCCTTCCCACCGAATATATTGATTTCTTCATGTATTTGAAATGAATGTTCTAAATAAGAATGCGCATATTCACGGCTAGAGGGTTTTGATCATAAATTCTTTCCTTAGTGTTGACCTGATATATATGTATATATGTATACACACACACACACATACACACATACACACACACACACACACACACACACACATATATATATATATACATATATACATA
>NC_068983.1:8633332-8633809 GCF_001194135.2 Octopus bimaculoides | reverse complement strand
TAAATCATAACTACAAACGCACATGATCATGCATATACAGAGGTCTGTATGCGATAACCTCGGGTGATATAAGAACCAAAGACGTCCTGCTGATTTGATTAAACATGGGAATACACCACAACACAAGGCAAGATCTATCGAGTCTACAAAGCGAAAGCTATGTGTCTGGCAACGTATTTCCCATTTGCACATACATACATACACACAGATACACATACACACACCCTTACGCACACATACAGATATTGATATACAGAGTAAGAATGGGAGAAAAAATGAGAGAGAGAGAGATACAGATAGATATTAATATATGCATGTACCTGTTTATATACTCTTTTACTGTTTTATTTGTTTCAGTCATTTGACTGCGGCCATGCTGGAGCACCGCCTTTAGTCGAGCAAATCGACCCCGGGACTTCTATATTAAAACTGGTTGGCATATGCATAATTAGAGAATTATGTAAGAGTCGATATATA
>NC_068983.1:8629605-8631711 GCF_001194135.2 Octopus bimaculoides | reverse complement strand
TAGAGAGAGAGAGAGAGAGAGAGAGAGGGAGAGAGAGAGAGAGTCTCTTCCCAGTCTAAGTTTAAACTCTAGACACACAAAATCTTCAGGCATGTGATGTATTCATAACTTGCCTGAAGATTGTGCGCATTTGCAAGTAATACTCAGAGTATCAAGAGACCGAACCCACCGATATTAGATATAATATTTAGGACTATTATGGAAGGAAATGAAAGATGTTGTGCATTGCATTCGGGGCGATATGGTAAAAATATGAGTCGGCCCCGCTAGAGGTAACAGGCAATCAAAAAATCGGGTTGTTTGGAGAAAGCTCGTAAATAAGTGTTCTAAATGCACCAGAGGATTTAAGAGCTCTGATCTAAGACTATGAAAGAGAGTATTCTCTATTCAACAGTCGAAACTAAACGTATGTATATGTGTGTATGTGTGTGTGTGTGTTTGTGTGTGTTTGTGTGTATGAAAGAAAACATGCTTTTATGGGTTTACTGTATGTGTGACCGTATGAAGGTTTGTTTGCGTTTGTTCATATGCGCGTGGATGTACATCGCTGAATGACATGCGAATATCAAATCAATATATCTGCACACACACATATACCACACACACGCATATACCATACAAACACACACATATATATATATATATATTATATAGTTGTATTTGTCCCAAATGTGTTACACATATTGTATCGTCACTTTCACCAGCGGGAACTCATTCAGTGATTGATAGACTCAGTGAAAACCTACAACATCGAAAAGGAGCATAGTTGTGATTATGCTAAGATATAAACGGATTTCTCCATATATCTCACAGATTCGTTAAAATTCTTTATGATGTTTCCTGCAAGCATAGTTGTCAGTTAATTGTGTCTCTCTAAAAATGTTGAGGTATGTTGGTGAATACTTAAGACGCAAGCTTCTAGGAATACTAAGTAAAATATAAATATTCAGAATATAATATTGATCTTGACATTAGGCCATGTTTCTGGATATATTGTCTGATTATTAAATTCGGAATCAATTCGATATGCAGTTATTGTAAAGTAGGTATAAACGTCCTTCAATAATTGTCGTTCAAGAGGAATATATTTGTCTCATGCTGACTCTCGGTCTCTCTCTCTCTACTAATATCGCTTTATCTTCCTCTCACACACTGTGTGTTTCTGTTATTCTGCTATATATAAATGTATATGTAAGAAAACTGGCGTATGTACATCTACATAGACGCCGAATGACACACATATATATATTTATATATACACAACTACAGAGAGACACGTGCATACCCGCAATTATATAATACAGTAATGTAATTCAATCTTGCAATACATGGAATGCTATATCTTACTGATATGCTAGAACGCCCAAATTGAACATGCTATATTTAAGTGCAGAATAAATTATGCAAGCATGATATCTATGAAAGCGTAATATACATTTTAAAACATCGGCTTACATATATAGATCATATTGTAAAAATGCAATAGAAAGGTGAAAACCCAGTTAGCGAATACGTCAGTGTGTGCGAGATCAGGAAGTAAACCTATTTTTTCTCGTAAAGATTCTTTGCCAACATAACATGGCAGTCCTGGTTTTGGACTAATGTTGCTGCAATTTAGCCCCAGAAGAAATAGTCTCCAGCTGGTTATACGACACGATCTGTGTCCTTATATTTTCGAACAAGGAAATCTAGCATCCACACTCAGCTCAAAACAATCCCTATGTATCACGATTTCTGGGTTATTTCTCTTCATCAGCAATCTTCAGCTGCACAAAGATCTTTCTGCAGCTGAAGATTACTCTACATTTTACATTTAATGTAATGCTCGCATTGCTTAAATAAATGGAGTCGCTTGAAACGATCGTACTGCAGTAACCTTGAATATCCTTGTTGCTTATTTTGATTTATATATATAGGCGCAGGAGTGGCTGTGTGGTAAGTAGCTTGCTTACCAGCCACATGGTTCTGGGTTCAGTCCCACTGCGTGGCACCTTGGGCAAGTGTCTTCTACTATAGCCTCGGGCCGACCAAATCCTTGGAGTGGATTTGGTAGACGGAAACTGAAAGAAGCCCGTCGTATATACGTATATATATATAGATGTATGT
>NC_068983.1:8626081-8629152 GCF_001194135.2 Octopus bimaculoides | reverse complement strand
TATGATTGATCGTGAGCCACAGAAATTTTTTTTTAATTTTCTCTGTGTGTGCTTATTTCTGTGTCCCTTTCTGTTGAAGAGCGTAGGCTCGAATCGAAAAAGACTTTCTCACTTCCTGAGCCTAAAACTAATACATCTGTTTGTTGTTTACACATCCGTCTTCGTCTTTTGCTTTGTTTTTTGTAAATTTCACCTCTCTCTCTATACATACATACATACATATATATATAGAGAGAGAGAGAGAGAAAGAGAGAGAAATAGTCAGAGAGAAATAGAGGGAGAAAGAAATATATATAGAGAGAAATAAAGATAGATACATGTGTGTGTGTATTGTATTGATAGCTAGACTTATATGTGTGTGTGTGTGTAGATAGATAGATAGATATATATATACATTTGCTCTTGTTTGTGTATCTAGAGAGGGCATACACAAGGTTACGTATATTTTTGAGTATGTTACATAAGAATAATTTGTTACTCAAATGATGGCAGTTTCATATATTTCTTTTAGTCAACGTGTAATTAGTCTACTCCAGTGTATAGATATCCACACGTGTGTATACCGGTGTGCACTTGGATTAAGATATGTTTACTTATGTATGTGTATGCATTTATATAAGTGTTTATGCAACTCGTGTTGTATAGTTTCAGGAATAGAATTTTATCTCAATGTAATTCGTCACTAAATATATCAACGAATACGTGTATGTTTTTCGTAGTTACATTTTAAAGAGTTATAGCTATTGTTTGTAAGTATATGCTGGTACGCGTACGCGATGCGTGTTTGTATGTGTTTGTGCGTGTATTAGAAAAGTGGCGTTCTTCGTGTTTTAAACTGCAAGGATTTTCTATTTTCGCTGTTCACTGGTTGAAAATGCAGAGCGGAAAATATGTATCCTAAAGCTAACTAGATATGAAATATCTGAAATATATTATTTCCTTAATATTATGCTCGCAAATTCTATTTATTGTTGGTTCTTATACATATTGGAAATCATTCCTGCGGTAAAACTTCAAGAAAGTCCTTTTTTAGCTGCTCTCTCAGTGAGCTGTGTGTCCCAAGGGTAGTGTTCAAGCTACGTGTCCCATGGGTAACTGAACAACTGACGTCATAAAGATATAGGAATTTTCTTTCTATTCATTTTCATAAATAACTACAAAACCGTTACCGTGGGATGGTTGTCAGTCATATTTGAGGTTGTTTCTTCTCTGAAACTCCACACTGGCTCCTTTATTAAACATGTTGAGTAAAGTATTGCATAGCATATCTGTAGATATATTTCTTTTGTGTGATTTTTTCGTAAAGTGTGATTGGACTATTTTATTGTCTGCCTATATTTCTCTTTCCCACTGTCCTTCTCTGTGACTCACTTATTATTTCACTTTCAGCATTTCTAACACGTACATAAGGCCAACCATATGACAATAATTGGCGATGGCTCTAGTCAAATTAAACAACGTGTGCATATACATTCTAAAAGACACTCTACGGCTTTGGGTAGTTAGAAATTAAATAAAGGGTTCTGACATTGGCATAAGACATGACTGTTGGTGGCGACAGGTGAGCCAATGACATCCATCCCGGTATTTCACTGGTACTTTATTTTATTACATCCAAAAATGAATCACTATATTGACAAAATACATTTTCAATATAATATTTAAAAACACGGAGCAAATGATCCAAGGCAATTTGACTGAAACGTTAATAATCTTTCTGTTTCTACGTTAAATTTTTTTTTTTTAAATGACTAAGTAACACTCAAACAGCATTTCTTAGTTGTCGGAAGTAATATTTTCCACCTGAGGATACTAATTATATAGATATAGTTAAAGGGTTCTAACCGGATTTTATTAGGTGTCCGTATTAGCTAATTACTTTTGAATTAACGGTGCTCTAATGACATGAAAAGGATGTCAAGCTGACTATATTAACGTTCGCTTACTTGAAATGATCTCATTCTTCAGATGCATCAAACAATAGATAAATTGAATGTATATAATTAGTGAGTTTGCGTAAAGAGGCAAAAGAAAAGCTTGTTCAAGTAGGTTATTGTGACAACCTAATTATATTGCAAATACTAAAAAATTTACATCTGTAACGAATTCAGCGAGAAAGAGGCGATGTAAATTAAGTTTGGAAACACAACTCATTAAGCAAAATTGATTAAAAGAATCTAAATGGAAGATATACCAATTACACGCATTGGGAGATAATAGTGAGGTGTACTTAAATACCTAATTAGTTACTTAAATGTAACACATAATTTCATGCATTACTGAATAATTTATTCATAAAAATAGCGTACATGAAGAAGTAGATGTATGTAATCACGTATACAATTGTGTGCGTGAGTTTGTGTGTTTGTGACTGTGTATGGAGTATGTTTGTGTGTGTGTGTGTGTGTGTGTGTGTGTAAAATTTGTTTTAACGAACGTGAAACATATTACACGAAAATGCAATAATCTAGTATGTTATATCTGCACGAAGCTAATAACTCACTCGGTATTACTTGAAATTCCCGATTGAAAACATGCACAAAAATATGCATAAACCAAAGGATCGAGTTGCCAAGAAATAAACAACACCAGCTCCATAATTATGCAGCCACGCATACATACACATACATGTAGAAAGGTAGATAGGTAGGTAGGTAGGTAGGTGGGTAGTAAGTTAGGTAGGTATACGTGTATGTATGTTCTCTCTGTCTCTTTTCAAGTTTGAGTTAGTTTGATCGACCACGTACTTAGCATCATGATTATGAAGGACAGTATCTTCTTTTAACCATCATCCCTTAAATTGTAAGAGGTTCATGCCGATTTTTACAGTCTCAGATATCGTGATCATTTGTAGAGTATGAATTAAGGATTTCTGTTCTCTCCCTAATAACTCAAGTTCTGCCATATTTTGCTCCAGACGTGTTGGTATATACCTTCTTGCTCCAATGATAATATGCACGAACCTGAAAGCGTATCTTGGGTGCATATATAAGAATGTGCGTTTGTACGTATGTATGTATGCATTTCATTATATATGCAAATATTAAGAATATTTATGACGATATTTGTTC
>NC_068983.1:8615543-8623094 GCF_001194135.2 Octopus bimaculoides | reverse complement strand
TATATATATATATATGGATAGATAGATAGATAGATAGATAGATAGATAGATAGATAGATAAATAGATAGATAGATAGATAGATAGATAAACTCTTGCACATATACCTACATGCCAACATGCATAAATATGTACACACACCTGTTTGTATTTTTTATGCATGAATACATAAATGTATGTCTGTATGTGTGCGTGAATTTCTTTTCCCGGAGTAGGTGTGTGTGTGTGTGTGTGTGTGCATGTGTGTGTTTGTATGAGCATATGGAGTTTCAAATGCACATGAATAAATATTTATATGTATGTCTTTGTATGTATATATGTACATAGGTATATATTAGCGTACCAGGTTTCTTAAAGATAAGGATGAAACTGGATTATACTCGATGCCATTAATGTGGAAGTTTCCATTATACATGCCATATATAATATACATTGTATATACATGAATACATCCTCCCATACACGTATATATATATGTATATACATATATATGTGTGTGTGCATGTATGTATGTTTGTGTGTTTGTTCGAGTAAATATATATAGCATAAAAAAGGAAGGAAATGCTTTGATAAAATAACACCAATAAAAGAAGGTAAATATTTCAATTTTTGTGAAAACAGTCTACTAGTTTCAATTGTCTTAAGTCAATTCAATCATGTTGTAAGAGAAAGGGAATTAAATTGAAAAATATCTAATAAAATTTTCTTGTTATCAATTTTATATATTTGAATGTTTTTCTTTACGAAATTCACATACGACTGGTTGCTTGCTCTCTCCTGATGGAAATTGGGTCGTAATAGTAGAAGTAAAAGTTTTATTTGAAGTAGTTGCCTTCTGTTCCTTAAAGACATTGTCGATATATAGGAGTGTCTAGTAGTAGTAGTAGTAGTAGAAGGAGGAGGAGGTGAGTAGAAGCAGTGGTGGTAGTAGTTGAATCTATTGTAATAGTAACTCTACCCGTTTCCATGGACTTTTCTCTCCACCAATGTAAGTGGATATGTATAATCACACACACACACATTCATTTATGCATTTCAACTGTTTTTCAAGGGACATTCTTGTCATTGGCTTTTGATGAAAGTGAGAGTCCGATTTTGCTACCATTTTTGTGATTATTTTTTCCGTGATATATGTTGTCAAGGGAACCTATACAGCAGGAAGACCAATTGTTACTGGAAAATATCTACCTCCAGCTCATTGTAGATCACTGACAAGATATTAAATAGCTCTGGGCCTTTGAGTTCCAAGCTATTGTAGTACATGATCCAGTTCGGGGACTGGTATAATTCTCTATGTCAAAGTTTGGTGCCGATCCTCTCAAGATTTTCTCTATAGGGTGAGTCATAAGTAGTGCGCCGATCCTGGGAAGTCATGCCTTTGTTGTTTTGCAGGATATTACTGACAGTTTTGAAAGCTACTAAATCTTGATCATGTATCATGTTGTTAGTACTTTTTGATACCCCAAATTATAAAACAAGAATTAGGAGTCAAAATATCTCCCACCGAGGAAGCCATACATATCGACCCTAAAACAGGAATTAGGCGAGTGACTTATTTCCTTAACAAAAAAAGTAAAACTGATATAACAGTTTGGAACATAGAATAGGTAGGTATAAAAGCTGATCCCAAAAAATTCTTTCAGTTATTAGGAAAAGAAGAAGTAAGCTGTACCCTGCAGTTTTGCATGGTATAAGCAAGGGTTCTGTTGGCGATGGCTGCTAAATGTAAATGATTTTCATTAATTTTATTAATTGCCGAAAAGATTATCCGCTGTCTTAAATGTTATGTTGGCGATATACATCAGGAATATTTGTCAAAGTCAACCGCATCTGGGTCACTGTAGAGAATAGTGTTGATTCATTAGAATGTCCGCCATATTTTTTTACATAGTTATCAAGAATTTATTTTCGTCGATCAATAGATTATACAGTGCTCCTATGTCATTTTGGCAAATTAACAGCATTGTTTGGTACCACGTCTAATTTTCGCAATGACCCGTTCTTCTTCAGTGACCCATTCATTATTAATGAAAGTTTTATTAACGGCACGGAAATTTGGTTCACGTATCTACTATCGCATTCTTCGAGAGAGGTTGCTGCTGCCAGCAGTATTTAACATGATATTTCTTTTAGGTGTATTTATCCAGTTGCTGAGGGTGTTTTTCCTCTCCCTCGTGAGCCAGCGCCTAGCGTTCTGTACAATTTTTGACAGGGTAAACTCATTCTCCTGCAGTTAATAAAATTTAGTGGAGTTGTAACGTTAGCAGATGTTTAAAAGAGAGAAAACATATTTCTTATATTTTCTATGTTGACTGAGTTTATACTAGCATGCAGTAGTAGACGATGATGGTAATGGTGTAAAAGACGATGGCAATGACAGTCAGGTTGACGATGCTGCTGCTGTATATTGAATTTTGGTTGCCACGGATATGGACGCAATACTTGAGAATTTGGGAAAAGATGTGTACCAGCTGCAGAAGTAGTGGTAACTATGATGTCATTAAAGTTAGAACGATAAAGAGACTGTTGTTTGTAGTTATTTTTTTGTTATGTTAGTGCGGCAGAAGTGAACCCGAAAAGAATATTAAAAGGAATTTTTCCACATTTCTTTTTCTTTTTAATGAAATGAAAAGCCTTTAAGATGTGCTTTAGTTCGTTTTCAATGTGTCTTGAGAGATCGATAACTGAAATTTCAGACAATTTTGGCAGCAATATTGTATAGGAAATGCTTCTTTTTGTGTTTTCAGCCATTAAACTAGTTATGCGGAGGTCAATCCTTGTATGTATGTATGTATGTATGTATGTGTGTATGTATGTATGTATGTATGTGCGCATGTGTGCACGTACGTATGTATGTATGAATGAATGTATGTGTGTATGTATGTACGTATGTACGTAAGGATGTATGCAAGATTAGTCTATAGGTATCAATTATCCGGGTGGCTCTCATGATAGCTCACACGTATATTAGAAACGGCCGTAATGGATTGATATTCGTACCTCTACAGACACTAATTGATATGTGTGTGCGAGTGTGTGTGTATGTGTGCGTAAGTGTGTGTATGTGTGTGTGTGTGTGTGTGTGTGTGTGTGTGTGTGCGTATGTGTGTGTGTACACATCTGGTATACGATAAGATATGTTTCGATTTTCAAGTTCAAATTTTGTTGTATTATTTTATTATATTTTCCAGCCATAGATTGTAACTAAGGCCTACGTTAAAAACACTTTCCGATCCTGTCCTTGGTATCAAGGCTGATGAAATAGCAATTTGGACAAAACTGTCTCTGCTTGTGTTTTTAATGGATTGAGTTATCATCATAGTATATCAGATAGATTATTTATTTGATTGTATTTTGAAAACATCCGCAGCTACACCTCGTAGATTTCTTAAACTTCTCGGCATGGCATTGAACAGCTACTGACCTTTGAGCACTAAGGTGTAGCAATATCAGTTCTTTCTCTAGAAGGAGATAGCGCACCCCAAGGCATTATGCAGTGGCATTTAATCCGGTGATTGCTTTCAGCCACAAAGTCTAGTGAAGGAACTTCCAGGATCTGAACTTGTCTCAAATATTTTATTCACTTCAATAACGTTTCGTAGACTATTAGTGTTTCAAAGTATATCTACCTCGTCATAAAAATGAAGGAAGCAAATATTCCCTAAATTTATGTTGCATGTAACAAATCCATCTTAGCTAGATTCAACTGTTAACTAATGGTTACTTCTTTGAATGTTATTTTACTGTTGGTGTATCCGGGTTTGGTATTGTCATTAACAAAACTTCCATATTCTGGTTACTTTGTGCAGAATTCTATATTTTTTATAGAATGACAGTTATCGAATGCACTGCAATATAATTCGTTTTCGGGCACTGTCTTATAATTCGGTATAATAGCCTTGTCTTATAAACCAACGAGAAAGAGTCGTTCTTGTATATCTGTTACAAAATATCTAATTTTATGTTGTGGTAAAGTCAAATCAATTGACATATTTACAAAGACGTTACACTTAAGCATCTTCAGCCCAAAAGCAAGTACACTACACTAGACTAGCCAAAAAGAAATTATATGACAAGAAATAAATGAAAATAAATGAAATCTAACAGAAATGAATATATTCTATAACAGACTATTATGCCTTTTGTAAGATTTTCCTTCATATGTCTTCCTATAGAAGTAGTAACATTTCTCATGTTTTGTTATAAATATTGTTTATTCACAAAAAAAACTGTTTGCTCACATGTAACTTTATATTTGTAGAAATCACATACGTTAAAAAGTTAGAGCGAAACTTAGAAATATTTTCTTTAACATATTTTTACAGTTGTAGTTATACTGATTTCCGTTGCCAAACATGTGAGGTGGTGAGTCGGTATTAGTACATGTATGCCTAGCTGTGGGTGACTGTAATTTTGTGGTAAATATAAAATACAGTCATCAAAGTGCAAATTAACAATACCAGTCTGATTGATGTTTATGTTGATGTTTCTCAACATAATTTGTGGTTAGGGTTTCTATTCGTTACAGTTATTGCGCTTGTTTGGCTCAGTTTTTCCACATGGCTTTTCGCCAAATACAGAATTTCACAAAAATGTAAAATTATTTGTTCAATACATGTGTACCTGTTACTATGCACATACGATAAATAACGCAACATTAATAATTACATGCTGACCTGTATAAATTTCTCGGCTTATTTGTTAGTTATCAGAGATAATTCATTGTAAAATGCGCTTTAGCCAGTCTGAAGATCAACCATTAAGACATCGCCAATTAATTACTTACTGACATATGTAAGTACGCTAATAACACTGTACAACACATTTCACAGTCAAGAAAAAAAAGAATTAGTTATCATGTACATTTTATTATGAAGTTTGACTGTGCTAAATTCTAATTATATAACAAACATTTCGTTTCACATCACATTTTCTTGTAAATTACCATCTTAAAAACTATATAATTTATATCAATTTCGACGAGACCATAAATTTACTTTGCTCCCAAAGTCAGATTAAATATGTCCATCGTATTTAATTCATAAATATATAATGAATCGGCATGCTTGTTAGCATTATATAACGTATTAACCAACATTTTAGTATTTAGTTCTTTGTTTATAAGACATCTCAGGTGTGTCACGCTTCAGGTTCCAGCAGAAGTCAGCCACCATCGCTGGTCTCCATTTTCCCTAACACCTGTTTTTCATTGACACTATATCTTGATGGAACCTCTTTCCACGTTCATCACTCACATCTGCATTTTATAGGAAGAAGGACAGATGAGAATCCGTGATCTTGATAGCACTTGATTAGGTCCTCCACTATCCACTCTCGGTGGGCCACTTGGTGCTTTTTCAGAAGTCCTTTGCATGCATCTTTGAATGCATGTCAGGCCGCTAGCTGAATTTCATTCATAGTTCCTTGAACTCCTCATCAGCTATAAGTTTACGAAAATGAGGGCCTACAAATATGCCCTCTTTAATCTTGACATCACTTATCTTAGAGAAGTTCGCCATGAGCTACTTCAAATATGACTTCTTATGCTGCAGTGTTTCGTTAAATCGCTTTATTACGCTAAGTTTTATATGCAGTGGAGCCAAAATAATGTCCTCGTTCTTAACTAGTGACTCGTGATTTACATTATAGCATCAAGGTGTCGTATTTCTGTTTACCGAGGCGGTCATTCTGAGCGTACATAAGCTTCTGATCCGGTCTTAATGTCCTACTTGCAAAGGAAGCACATAATTTGGTGTACCCAATATGTAGCCCATTAAGTAGGGCTACTACTCTGAAGCCAGAATAAATTAGCCAATGATGCTTCTTGTAACTTATGTGGTCTAAAATATAAATGAGGTTCTCATATATCTCTCTTAGAATGAGTGAGCAACTGGAACCGACGGCACGGTGCTCCCAATGGGCAACATAACCACTTTTGTGCTGTAAAGGGATGCATCTATGAATAACCTTCACTAATTTGGTTCATAAGTCAGCTCAAGGGCATTGAATAGGTCTCTGATGTTACAATAAATGAAGTTGTTTTCCAAAGTGAAGAATTGCTGTAGATCTGCAGGATGCTTCCTAAATACTGTAATTCGAGCATCTTTATCCAACAGGTACCATTGTTGCAAACGTGAGGCCAGAACTTCTTTCTTTTGCTTAGCAAGTGTTAGATTATGAACTAGATCACTGAGTTCAGTTAGAGTGATGAGGTGTGGTTTCTTGTCAGATTTACCACGGACTGGGACCCATATAATTATAAACAAATTGAGTGTATTTTTATAATATTCATATGTTATGTTGACAAATACCTTAGGAACATCCCATTAAAGTTTCATCCGAATCCGTTCATAACTTTTAGAGTTGTCAGTTTCGGCCCAGTCCTGTTTGCACTCAATTCCTACGGAATCATCAGTGTATTTAATGTAAGCAAGACGGTAATTTACGAAAACCTGGAGGTCACAGAAAGATACGGATATTATATTGATGATATAGAAAACAAACCCTAGAAAAGGTTGTTCTCCTTTCCTTTTTTTCATTGTTATAGTGTAATTACAAGTGTCTTCAGGTATTTGTAATCTGAGTTACAAAGCCGCAGTTTCCAGGTGCTTCTCTGTAAATATTACTTTTCTAATCGACTTTTATAGAAATATTAACATATGGAAGGAATTGATCTCTGAAACGTCACATGGTAATTACTATTCTCGTCGCGTGTATCTATATCATTGCATAACTGTTCTATATAAACTTAAGATTGATTTTTATTTATTTTACTGGTATTTATTTGTTTGTAACGTTGAACTCATTCCTAGTTTGAAAACTGTGTATGTATTCAACAACAAGGGAATTTCCAAGCCTGTTACGCTTACATTTTACCTAGGTCGTAACAGGAACATATTATTCTATATTTTGAATTATTAAGCCCCTCACATCTTTGTAGCTTCTCATATTGTTATCCTTGATGTGGATTGTATTATGCAATATTTCTACTATGGCATCTTCCTCAAAGATATATAAAAACATGATGACATGTTTAGACAACTGTTTAGAAAAACGAGTGACTTTCATAGTTTCGAAATCTGTTGCCACATGGCGGTATTTTACCTTTATCTGCCCTTTTTCTGCATCAAGAATTTGGATATTACTTATTTCTGAATTGCAACAGTGTGCCCTTCAAATGAGAAATAGTAAAATGGTAGTTGGTGCAGGATCGGTTATCTATTTTTTTCTTCTTAAAACTGTAACGTTGAACTTTCTTAAATTGTGACTATCATTAGTCATTTGTGAATATTTTCCTAGGGGGTTTCTTTTCACCTCTTATGATGTTAGTTACCTGCCTCATATAATCAGACTTCATCTTTGCATGCTGTCCGACAATTGATAGTCTGCAGATGTTATCGTCAAGATATTAATTTACAATCAAAATTTGCTTAAATTGTTTTTTTTTTACGTTCTTCATCTTTGTTACCACTTTTGGTGAAGGTGGTGTATAACAGTGTTGATTTGAAATTTGTAAGCATACAAATCTCTCTCTATATATATATATGTGTATA
>NC_068983.1:8614136-8615315 GCF_001194135.2 Octopus bimaculoides | reverse complement strand
GTGTGTGTGTGTGTGTATGTATGTATGTATGTATGTATGTATCAATGTGTTTTGTATCTACGTTCATATGCTATATTCATGCTTAAATTGTCCTCAACAAAGAAACACAAATTCCTCGCTGGAATAAATAACAATAACAGTTGCCTATTACATATTCATTACAGAGAAGTCTTGCATAGAATTCCCCTGTTAAGCTTACACATTGCGTGTTAACTGGTCACTTTCTTTACTTGATCTCTGCAGCCTTTCGAAATTACTTCCTAAATACTTAATGACACAACCAAATGCACAAATAATTATGGGCACACACATAAATTTATAATGTTCTTAGTGAAGCTATATGTTTCAGAGATGTTATTTATCATTGTTCTCTTTTCGACTTGTTTTCAAAGAAACATTCACCGCAGAAAACTTCTATAACATTCAATAGAATGTTTTCTCTTCTTTCTCCCAATCTAAAATACCAACTCTATTGTGTTTGCATTTGGTGTGAGTTTAGGGAATGGTCCATCAATGTATCTTGTTTTGGAGTATAGTTATGTATTCCACACCACATATATTTTCTAGATTTTTCGCAGGGCAGTCTTTCCTATGCATTGCATTGTATATTGTTTTACAAAAATCCTCATGTCGCAATGACATTATTGGATAGCTCCTTATACATAGAATATCTTCCAGAAATATGTTGCATGCTCAATATTTTCTGTTGCCTGTTGAGTATTTAAGGGCTTCACTGTATTTTTTGTTCACTATACTTCTTGTTCTTGTAACACAAAGCATAGAATTTGCAATATGATATTATGTAACAGAGAATAAGTGTGGATAGAGAGATACACTTATTATTCGAACCGTGCTTTCTGTCGCTTGAAAATTTTACGTAATCCAAACCGATTACTAACAAAATGGCAATCCCTTTTGCTTGTTTGCTTGAAACCATGAAATTTCCTAGATTTATGATTATCTGAATGCGAGTTACTGTATGCATATGTCTGTATGTGAGAACAGCCTGCCTTCATGTAATGCTTGTACATGTTTCTTTTGTACATGTCTGTGTTCTATTACTTCGTTATGCGTGTATATGTCTATAAGTGAGCACATAGCGCACATACTGTGTATGCATACATATATATATACTTACATATATATACATTTATATAAACATGTATATATGTATATATG
>NC_068983.1:8610805-8614036 GCF_001194135.2 Octopus bimaculoides | reverse complement strand
CCAGCTATATATTCTCATTTCTACCTAATATCATTACTGCACTTATCTATGTAATAACAGGGTTACATAGAAAAGAAACTACTAATGCGTGGGTTTTCCAATAAGGAAGAATAAAATCTGATGCATATACTCCGAAAACAGTCGAGATGTGAAGCGCACAAAAGAAATTACATGTAACTTTCTCGTTTTGAATATATATGTGTGTGTTTATACATAAATACACACATACAAACGTATATATATATATATATATATATATATATATATATATATATATAGAGAGAGAGAGAGAGAGAGAGAGAGAGAGAGATACACACACACAGAGTACGAGATAGGAGTGGGGTGAGAGAGAAAGTCAACCAGATGTGAAGGAAGAAAAATAGAAGAAAGAAAAACTGTTAGTACATCTCTCGAGGTATCCAACTCCTGTGATTGTTGTAAACCGTATAACTGTCCTAAATCACAGCAACATTACAAATTTTGACCGCCTAAATTAGTACACTTAAAGTAGGAACTGAGAAATACTAGTGACCTATTTATGGAAAACTCATTTCACCCAGAATTTAATTTAGAATATCATACATATTTAATTGGGAAGAATATATCATAGGTATTGTAGCGTCACCTGCGAATTTCAAGTTTTATTTCTCATCTAGGGACAAAACAGCATTTCATCACATAATTTAGTAGATTTAAATTAACTGTTTACAGCGACATACAGATGACCTTTCAAAAGGGATATCAGCTCTCATTGTATTCAAGTTCGTCTTTTATACAGTTACTGGTCGTATTTTCTTTTATTTCTCTTATACAGATAGAAGGTTCAATAAATAAAGAAATTACTGCGTTTTCCCAGAATTTATCAAGGACCTTTTCTACTCTAGACACAAAACCCGAAATTTTGGGGGTTGGGGCAGTCGATTAAATCGACACCAGTAAGCAACTGGTACTTAATTTATCGACCCCGAAAGGATGAAAGCAAAGTCAACTTCGTTGGATTTATCAACAATGGCGTCGATGGCAGTAATGTTATATTTTCCTGTATTTCTTTTATTACACAGAAGCATGCAAATTTACTTCGGTGAAAAAAAAATGCGACATATATCAGTCTGTAAGTTTTAGTAAGGTTTGCTATGTTTACAAAGTCAAACAGAGAGAATCATCCCTCTATACATATTATTTGCCAGAATAAATATCAAGAAAAAAAAAAAACAAGTTCGTTCTGTAGTATCTCCAAGAGTTTTATTTCACTTGCGAAATACAAACTAAATTTCTTTTTGTTATCTCCTCCTATCTTTCACAGGTGCAAACTCTCGTCACTTGGTTTACTTCAATGTCTTCTAGCAGATAAATCTTACTGTTATATACCGTGTTAAGATATTTGGTCCATAGTCTTTTAACGTCTGTTTGTATGTTTGCGTATCCGTATATCCGTTCACACGTATACGAGTGTGTGTATGAATGTGTATGGAAAGAGAGGGTAATATTAAGAAAGATTAGATAGTAACATAAATAGGTAAACCGTTGAAAAGTCAATGGTTATGCATAAGGATATATATATATCGATACACACAGAGGAATGTCGGATGAAATATTCATAAACTGACGAAGATACTCTCATGGAATGTGACCAAATGAAGTTTGGTCACAGCAGATATGATGACATCATCATTGTGGTACTGGTTCCTAGCAATGTATTTTTTCGTGTTGGGGAACAGATGAGAGTCCAATTGGCTAAATCAAAATAATAGGAATGAATATCAACAAGTTAAAAGACACAGTCATGCACTGTAGCTATCGCAAAAAAAAAAAACCTAAGGCATTGTCCTGATAAAACATGATCGTTTCGTCAGATTTTCTGAGTCTTTGGTTTTGATAGCCTTTCGTAAATGCCTCAACACCTTGTCGTAGTTCTCTTGATTGAAGCTGTGACTTTTGTGAAAATAGTCAATAAACATAAAAAAAAAAAATGTGACCGTCAACTTGTCCGCAGATGAAATTATCTTGGCCTTTATGGGGCAGGTGAGGATGGTTGTTTCCTCTGTTTATATTATATTTTCCGCGCTATTTATCCAATAACGATTAAAATGAACAGCCCGTCTCAATGTGATACCATAGAGCAGCGAAACTAGATCCGGTTATAGGCAAGATTAGATCTAATCGTGAACGTTGATAGAGGGAATTAACCGAACATACGCCATTGGATCACCTCACTGTAGATGCCTACTGTCATAAGCAAAACTAGATGTAATCTGGGGATCCTTGACGCGGTTATGGTGTGGTTGCCTCCTTTGCTAGCATGTGTATATACAAACTGTGCTCTTCCTACAGCATTAACGGTATTTTCCTCTTATTAATAGCAATATAGGACTCCAGCAATTTTAGTGACACTTAGTATGCACATATGTGTGTGTGTGTGTGTGTGTGTGTGTGTGTGTTAAATAACATGAGACAACAAAGCCAAGACAGTGTGAAAAGTGTAGGATATTTATAAGACTGTAAGACTACCTTCACAGCTAGAAGATGACTTTCTCTTTATAAACATTATATTGCAATGGTCGTCAGCTTGTGAAGTTGGGCTATTTCCAGAGAAGCACTCGACCCGAATACTGGGTTATCAACAGAATCAACAGGATCCATGCCAAAGCCGGAATACTTCTGGTGTAAAAGTTACACAAGAATTATACCGTTATATGGTTTGGCGAGGAGTAAATAACCCAATGAAATGAAGACAAAGAAAATTCTTTAACACATCTTTAATTATACGTTACAAATGTTTCCGTGCCATCTCCGTTTGCAACACCAGTTTACGCGAAGATTCTTAAAGAGAAATCACGTAATATTCTCGCGTAAACTGCCGTTACATATGGAGATGGTACGGAAACATTTTAAACTGTTTTCTCTCCATCCTACTCATAACCGGGACCCCAATACGTCGCACAGTTAGCCATCCTATTCCTCAAGAATACTATGTATCAACTCATCTAGGAATCGAAAAATCAATCGCTCCGTCATGAGTGCAACACGCCCACCACTAAGTCACGCGCTTCAACAAACCTATTAGTAGGGCTCATATTTAACATTTCAAATGAAACGTTTGAAAGTGACTTCGAAAATTGATCGGAAATTTAATTATTCACTAGGTGATGAAAAACGTCGATAAAATGGTGAGATAATGGTGAGAAAAATGCAGTTCGAAATCACAGAGAAATTTTTCGTTACAATATATAT
>NC_068983.1:8609118-8610696 GCF_001194135.2 Octopus bimaculoides | reverse complement strand
GTGTGTGTGTGCGTGCGTGTTTGTGTGTATGTGTGTGTGTGTGTGTGTGTGTGTGTGTGTTTGTATTTATCTAAGTAGAAGGGAGAAAGGCGGTCAAGTGCTCTGGAGCTTGGATCACAGGGTACCTAGAAACTAACCGTATCCACCTCCTGATATGGGTAGTGTATGCTACCTTCCCAAGGCCAACAACACTTGAAAGGTGGGGCTTGCAGGAAACCAGCCGGGTAGACTTTGTAGAAAAAGTGGCACGCCAGCAGGCATCTGGTCAGGTTGAGGGATAGCACTCGTTCAAAGGAGACATATGTGGAGCCATGACAAGTTGTTTGCAAGCACAATCACACTCTGTAATAAGAAAGGCTCAAGAAACACCATCAATTGGGAAAACAACAGCAGCAATCAAGATCATGAAAGAAGGATTAAATCCATTAAATCCATTAAATCCAAGAAGAACGATAGTCTACTGCATGTGGCCCAGTTCCAGAATATGCAAGAGGACCTGAGGAAAAGTCTACAGTTTAAAGGCGGTGCTCCAGCATGGCCACAGTCAAAAGACTGAAACAAGTAAAAGAGTAAAAGAGTAAAAGAGTTTCACTCCAGATTCTTCTGAAGCAGAATGTAATTTTGTGGTTTGAAAAAGGCGAGGAAAATAATCTTCATCGAACTTCTAGTTCTGTGGAAAGAAGGGTGCGATTAGTCTTTCGAATGGAAGCCTGTCAAATACGAGAGTCTTTAGAGAATATGAGAGCCTACTGTAAGAAACAATGGCAGTTATGGCTTCCTTCAGTCGTGGTTGGCTGCAGGGGATTCCTTGACCAGTCGGCAAAGAAATTGCTTATAGTCATTGATATGAGAGAGGACGAGCTAAGGGTGGCTCTGCAAGAGTTGGAAATGGAAGCAGAAAGAAAGTGTTTGTTATTGGTTATGGAGCAAGAGAGAAAAGATTCTCTGGGAATTGGACGAAATGGCTAGCAGATAATTGGCCATATCTACTGAACCACCGATGGAGTGGGGGATAGGGTTAAGCTTTGAAATATCTTATGATCGTTGGATAACATCTGATGATATGAGTTTCTCCTGGGCAATGTTCCATTCAATTTAATGAGTGGGAAAGAAGCACTTTCCTCTAGGTGTTACCAATAATACACAACAC
The DNA here is from genome assembly GCF_001194135.2 of Octopus bimaculoides. Classification (NCBI taxonomy): domain Eukaryota; kingdom Metazoa; phylum Mollusca; class Cephalopoda; order Octopoda; family Octopodidae; genus Octopus; species Octopus bimaculoides. The sequence goes on along the minus strand of NC_068983.1, from coordinate 8,609,546 downwards.
GCGCGCGTGTGTGTATGTGTGCGACTGCGAGTGTGCGTGCGTGTGTGTGAGTGTGTGTTCGTTTGTGCGTGTATAGGTACATGACAAGAGAGATGCAGAGTTTGATAATGAGGTAAATAAAAAATATAGATAGCTATACAAGCGGATAGATAAATTTGTAGACAGATTGCCTGTAAGGAAATATCTGATTTGGTGAGGTGTTTGTTGATTGTTAACGCTACATTTTCTCCTTACACTTACATGTTTTCACATCTTCAGATTTTATTAGAAAGAAGTATTTACACGTCTACGAAAGTGAGAAATTTACCAAAATATGGTTTGAAAAAATTGAACGAGACTATATCGTTATTATGCTTATTTGTTTGTATGTATAGGAGAGAATGTTAGTGCAGTTGCGTATATATATATATATATATATATATATATAT
>NC_068983.1:8602358-8608537 GCF_001194135.2 Octopus bimaculoides | reverse complement strand
TGTGTATGTATGTATATATATATGTTTATATATATGTATGTATGTATGTATGCATGCATGCATGTATGTATGTATGTATGTATGTATGTATGTATGTATGCATCTATATATATTAGTGTGTATGAGTGTGCGTGTTTATATATATATATATCATATCATATCATATCATATAGTACACACTTATATAAACACTTACACGTGCACTTATATCGGATGCATACTCTATATGTGTATAAGGCTATCTTCCCCTATCTAGAATGAATTTCTTTAAGTATCTCGTCCTTTTCATCCTGGAAGTCAAATTTCTGAATCTCTTTTTTGTAGCTATAGCCTGATATCCTTCTACCAAAAATGTGCTGAATTGTTATCGTTTATCTGTGTATTTCCTCCAGCTTCTCATTAAATGGTTTTCATTTTCCAGTTACTATCTTTTCTCTATCGCTCTCTACTATTTATTTTCCCTTTATCTCCTTATCTCTCTTTTATTATATCTCTGATTTTCACTTTTAGCTTTATCCTCCCTATTTCTTTTAATAAACACTCGAATACTTTAAACGTTAATTTTATAATTTTTTTCTGTTTCCCTTCCACCATGATGAGTTTAAACCATCTTAATCTGCCTATCTTTGTCTTATCTTTTCTCCTCTTGAAGCACCTAATTGATATTTTGCTATTTCCTTCGTTGCTGCCTCATCTTTCCCATCGTTGGCTTTTATTCCTCTGCTGCTACTCTACACATTTGAAATTCTCTTACCCCAGTCTTTCCTTAAATCACTGACGCCTGTCACTTACCTATCTGATTATTTTTCTCTCGAGCATCCTTTCTCTCTTATTCTCTATCTCTTCCATTCTTTCGTATTTTTTTCTACTGCTTTCTCTTCATTGTCCAGTGTTAATTTTTCTAATATCTACTGTTACTCAAATTGGACACTCAATCATGACGTTTGCAAACTGTGTTTATTCACAGATGCTAATGATTTGCAAATATTTGAACTGCTTGTCTATACACATTTCTATTTAGTTTCTTTTCTCTCTTTTCACTTTATCTATGTGTCCGTCTCTGATGACTCCATTAATAATTCCACTAAAATATCTCGCTCTTACAACGACTTTTGCCGGTAAATCTAAGCATAGATGTATAACAATCGCCCTTAAACCTTAAAATTAACGCTTACTCGGAGTGCAGGAAACATTTGGCTCAGCTGAGTAGAATGGTTCCATTCAAGTTTTAGTCGGCTTAAAACGTCACATGGACGATAGTGTCGTCTTTAACATAGAGACACCATGAAATCCTGTACAGAATTAGACATCCGGCTGCTAGATTTTAGCGACACAATCATTAGCATTGGAAAATGCGTGCTTTGAACTGCAACATAGTTTCAAGTGAGGCACAGCCTCTTTGTACGGATCACACAACAGAATTAATCTCCCAGTCTTAGGGCATCCACTTGAGCACATAAATCTGAGATTTCATTGTTGTCATCAGGAAGGGCAAAATAATTTTAAAATAGTAATAAAAATAGTAATAAAATAACGTAACGTTGTGCCGCCGACTGGACTCAACATTACAATCTATAGCAGATTTGCAATTTCTCTGACCTTCATTTCAAGTCGTCAATTCCCTTGTATTTACGTCTATCTTTATTCCATGATCTTAGCGTGCACATTTATTTTCTAAGAATATTCTAGCATGGTACTATATCTAAATGCCATATTCTCCCTTGATAGAAAATTTTCGTGAATCCCTCTTTTCATCACAGGGCAACTGCATTTGATAATCTCTTTCGTGGTTCGTCTTTTCACTGCATAAATTAAGAAACATGCTACATCACAAGAACACAGTAAATGGTTTAGTTAGGGCCGCACTGCTTCTATGAATCCTAGAAAGTGTTACAGAAGTATCTGCAAAATTGTGATGAACGCAGTACTGTTTCTTTGGCTGTTCCAATCCCTAAATATTTAAGACGTAGCCTGTTCTTATCAGTCAATAATAATAAGTCAATACGTACTGCAAAATGTATTCTTGTATTCTTAGTAGATTCAGTCTATATTATTTATTTATTCATCCATTTTGCACCTTGTACATATATATAAAAATATCCCGACTCAAAAATAACAAGGAAAAGAAATATACGATAAAATCTTTACAGGGATTACCCGCTCAACAATGGCATCTTATTTGGGTTATAATTTCTTTACAATGAGAACATATACCGTCAGTGCGCCCTCAATGACATAGTCATAGTTAATTAATGTCTACATACCGAAGACGTGTACTCACATAACCTTATAAAACTATAGAAAAGAACACAAAACACACAATCAAATTCCAACAAAGCATATTTATCTCACAAATTATCAACGTCATCCCGAAATTATTAAAAAATATATGGGACAAATGATCTCATAATGTTTAAATAACATTTAAGGCGCCGGGCAGGCAGACTCGTTAGCATGCCGAGCAAAATGCTTAGAAGTGTATCGTCTGACTTACGTTCTGTATTTATATTATATGAATATATACAGAAAAGGGAGGAAATAGAGAGATGTGATGTAGGTCCACACCCATCATATACATATATGATTGGGTAAATTGTAACAGTTATAGTGTATGAGATTTTGCTAGTGTTTGTGTGTCTGTGTGCGTATGTGTTTATGTGTGTGTTGACGTTTGCAGATGAGTATCGAACAATAATGTATGTGAAACGTCAAACGTTTCGTATGCCCGAATTATACTCTTACAGTCTTTAATTATGTGAATTTGTCATTTGTCTGTAAGCAATGACGTTAATGTTCACAAAATTCAATCGAATCTGTACATAATATAGAACAAAATTAATAAATGTTCTGTGCTTAGTTTTCTCTTTGTCTCTCTCCATCTTTGCCTCTTCTCTCTCTCTCTCTCTCTCTCTCTCTCTCTCTCTCTCTCTCTCTCTCTCTCTCTCTCTCTCTCTCTCTCTCCCAGCTCCTCTCTGTTTCTCGGGCGACGAGAGGCTATCAATAAATGAGGTCATCTTTATTCTTATTTTTATTCTCATATTTTCATATGTAAAGGAAATATTGATTAATTTAAAGTCGAATTGTATGATAAATTGCTTCATTAATTAACTATGAAATTAAGGATTTTTCCTACTCCAACACATCTTTAAATTGGTTATTCTATAAACTACAGCATTGTGGTTGTAATCCGTTCTTAAGTGCCTAATTATCCAAATCCATGTGCTATAATATTCTTAAATTCATTAGCAGTGAATCAACAGATATTCTCTCCGTCTGGTAATTTATACATTTTTAATCTATAATGATCCCTACGTTATATAACTCGCAAATTCATTAGCAATGAATCAAAAATCACTTTTCATTGTTTCTTCTCATTTATTCTTTCTGATACATAACGATCCCTACAATATAAAACTCATTAGCAATGAATCAATACATTCTTTCTATAATCCCAAATGTTGTTTTTTCTCTCCTTGCTTGTCTTTTTGCTTTCTCCTGCCATATAACGATTCATACACTATAAAACCATCAAGCTCTTTAGCAATGAATAATTCGTTTCTTATAATAAGCTGTTCTTGTACTCTCTCACTCTTTCAAACTATTTTCCTCTCCATTACTATATATATATATATGTGTGTGTGTGTGTGTGTGTGTGTGTGTGTGTGTGTGTGTGTGAGAGAGAGAGAGAGAGAGAGAGAGAGTATGTGTGTACGTGCGCGCACACATACTCGCACAGCCACACACACATACAAACAAGCACACAGATACACACACAGAAACATATGTAAACATATGTATATATTTGTGTGTGTGTGTGTGTGTTTGTTTGCGTGTGCGTGTGTTTTTCTTTGGGTTTGTGTATGTGTATTCATATGGTTTCTTTTAATTCGTATGCGCCCTCATGCTCTTTCTCCTCTACGCTTTCATATTCAAAACATTATTATGCAAGACCGAGCGAATATTTACAAACACTGTTTTTCTTTTGTCTTATCGCTATTTCGTATATTACTTTACGGAAATATATCACACTATGCTTTTAAATGAGCTATATAACGACGGTTAACAAGTTAGAGAAGAGTAATTAAGTAAAATATGGCTAACACGTATATATCGTAGGCGCAATAAATCCTATTAGATTTCTATCAACTCAGAGGACAAAGTAAATTGTTTAAATGCTTATGTTAGCTATTAGAAACTGTTAAGACAATATCCTTTCAAGTGAAAGCAGTAGACTTGTGGTAAAGCTGCTCAGCCTATGATCATAATATCATAAAGTTAATCACAGATCCAAATCGTGCGTAGAGCACGGTACTTCAGTTTTCGTTGCTCCTGTTTCCTTATCTGTAAGGAGTACTAGTCAGCTGCAAGTGAGGTTCTCTATCATTCCTGCTGTCTCATTCAGAAAATTGAGTTGTCACATGTGCGAGAAGCTGCCAATGACATAGGCAACTACATATTTAATGAAAACAAAGGGCATATTACCAAGCCAAAGTCGTTCCCGAGTCATCAGTACTTGCATTTTGCTAATATATATTCTTAGTGAATATAAAGATTTAAACAATTCTCGATATTACGGGAGCAAGTAAAATTTGTAGACACAAATAACCCACCAGTTATAGATTTTATTTAATAAACATCAGATTCAAATACTCTACTTAATATTATATCTAGTGTTTAGCCGGCGAGCTAGCAGAATCCTTAGCATACTGGGCAAAACGCATGGCGGCATTTGGTCCATCTTCACGTTTTGAGTTGAAATCTACCGAGGTCAACTTTGCCATTAATCCTCTCAAGGATGATAAAATAATTACTAGTTGAGAACTATAGTAGATGTAATCGACTTAGCTCCCTCCCACGATCTTGCTGGTCTTGTTCCAGCATTTGAAACCAACATGATAGTACATTATTTACATTATTTACATTGGAAAGATATGTGTCCCTATCTTGTTCGTTACCACAACGTTTGGGCTGATTTATTCTCCAGTCTTCATCAGGTGTCCATCCTTCATCAGGTACCGAAACTTTGTAGTAGCAACAAACAAGATGAGGACACATCCGTCCAAGGTAAATAATACAAATAATGAACAGGATTCCTCATCTCTAAAATATAGAACAATATGATAGTTAGTGTCAAGGCGGTGACCTGGCGGAATCGATAGCACGCCAGGACATATGGCTGGCAGCATTGCGTCTGTCTTTACGTTCCGAGTTCAATTTCTGCTCACCTCGATTTTGCTTTTCATCCTTTCGGTGTCGATAAAATAAGTACCAATTGAGCATTGAGTTCGATGTAATCGACTGAGACCCTCACCCAAAATTCCTGGCCTGTGCCATAATTTGAAATCAATATTAATACTTAGTGTTCACAAGATATTTTCTGATTCACAATTTATTTTCTTTTTTGCTTTATTATGTTTCCAAGTGTCTTGCTTCGTTTGTTTATTTATTTATATATTTATTTATCTAAATTCTTATTTTATTATATCATGACTTTCGGCATGATATCTTAAACGTAAGATAACTTTATTACTAGAATATTCCAACAATCTTTATATTGCACATCTGTAGTATAAAGGAAGGTATCATTAATATTATGAAAACGCACAAATGATTCTTGGGACGATTAAGAATAATTCAATTTCCGAATTTATATGTGAACTATCAGTTACATTCACTTTAACGTGTAGCGATAAATGTTATGTGGTTTGTTAAATTATTTCCTGTTGAAGATTTCGATGCAGAATATATGAATCTACATTCCTTGCAGGGTTTCCTTGCAACCATTCGGTAACAATGTTTGCATCAGGTTAAATAGCTTTCTATCACCTTCCTTGAAATATATCCATATAATATAATAGCCACACAGGCATCTCATGATTTGTAAGATTCGAAATGCGTTGAGAAATATTAAGATAAAAGAATATTTGAGAAGTAGCCTCGAGTAAATATACGAAGTAAATGGTGCAATATTAGCTCCTGTGAATACGCTTTAATATTGGATATATTTAAGATTTGTACTATTGTGTTAATATTCCAACGCAATTACGTGTTGAATGTCGAATACATTTAAACACACACGCACACAAGTATATAGGTATGCATTTATATTTATATATACATATACATACACACACACACACACACACACACACACACACACACACACACACACACACACA
>NC_068983.1:8597492-8602312 GCF_001194135.2 Octopus bimaculoides | reverse complement strand
ATATATATATATATATATATATATATACATATATATATATATATATATGCATGTTTCTATGGGTATAGGCAAAGTATTGGATTTGTACTTAATTCGAAAGAAGGGATTACATTAAACGTACACTGACACAAACATAGGTGTGACTGGAATTGGCTGTACATAAAATTATATCTTTTCAAGTGTTGACGTGTGTGCGTTATCGAAGATACATCATGAAATTATCTGAAGTCTGTAGAAGTAGATGCTTCTGCAACTTGAGATGTAATTTGGTTTCCAGTAATGGCAGCCATTAATACGGACACATCCGTGCATTAATATACATGTGTATATGTGCGTATACTTGAATATATATGCACCTTCACTTAGTACCTAGTGCATTTTATTTAAACGTACTATTAAGAAATAATTAGGATGTTTAACGAATGGGACCTCGTCAAAAGATAATAAGTATGTATGGTTAACTAGATCTAAACGTATTTAATTCTATGATATTTTGAGACATCAGTATTTCAAGCTACCTAATAATCGGAGTTTTTACGGATCAACTACAATACATACCCGCACTCATCTTTCTGAAGGTAAACCTAGTCTATAGTATAATACTCAATTCTATAGTCCACGTACTATGGTATAATCTATAATAAGGAATGAAAGAATGAGGTGTGAATCAATTAAAGAACGGCTACAACTAGAAATTGATGGTAGCTTTGTACATGTTTCATGTTTTTCTTAAGCTTTTGTTATTGTTTGAGGAGCGTATGCAAATGCAAGAATTTATAGGCACACTCGTGTCTCTTCCATCCTTCAACGAGCAGAACAAATAGGAAATAGCAACTAGAGAGAGATGTAGAAAGATAGGTAGATAGATAGATAAATAGATAGACAGAGACAGACCGAGAGAGGGAGAAAAAAATAGAGAGAGAGAGAGAGAATGAGTGAATGGATGAAAGAGAGAATGCGAAAGAGTAGAGCGCTACACAAACACTGGGCTGACAATTCCTTTATCGGTTTTTCAAAGTGTGGAAAACGAAGTTGATCTTAGCGATATTTCTAATCAGATCCCCGAGAGCCGAAACTACTATCAAAATGCATTTTTTTATCGACGTACCATAGATTTTACTAATAAATCGAAAGCAAATATAAAACAAGAGTACTCCGACAGCGCAAACCTCCGCCAATGCAACACCAACGTCCTCTCAACGATTAGCCGGAGATGATTTTTTAAATGAGAATATCTGAAATAAACTCGACTGCTCTAACAAACGAGAATACTAAAAATGAACCCGATCACTCTACAAAATGAATTGAAAAAAAAAAAACGGAAAAATTATCCAGAATCCTTGTCCGGCACCTGATCGATCTCAATGGTAGTCATGGAATGTGAATATGGGTGTGCGGGTCGTGTTTGTAATGTTGTGTGTGTGTTGCTAGCGGTGGAACAGTAAATATTTTCTCTACGAAAGCCTTTTTAGTCTATAGTGCCTTTACCAGCATTAAGGTCTATGGTGAAAAATATATCCATGCGTGAAAGAAAACGGAAAGGATCTGCATACGGTGCTGTTAATGGAGGTTTAACAACATTGTTGCACACAAAAACGTGAGTCCAAGAAGTAAAGCTTCCTTCAAGGCAGAACTAGAAATGCAATTGTCAAGTAGGTAAGAGGCATTAAACAGGAGCGATATATTCAAAATTGGTAAAACCAAAAATTCTCGAGGATAAAGTAAATTTATTATTGTTAATGAATATGATAGTGTTATTTAATTTCTGAACGGTTTTGCTGCCGTTTGTTTATGTTGTTTGATTTCTTTATCTATCAGTTTCTACTAAGATAGATACGCAAGTTAAAATAATAGAGAAACGAATTTATAACTTTAGAAACATCAACGCCGCCATAATTTACGTGGAAAACATGAGGGTGCTTTCAAAAAAGATAATCAGAGATCGTAATACTTCATGTAAAGTAAAGTAAATATAACAAATAATCCAGAATCCTTGTCCGGTACCGGATAGATCCAAAAATCTAATCAGTTCGTGCCAGTCACGAAAGTTTGATCCGAATCTATCCAGCGGTTCTTGAGATACCTTGTCCACGGACAAACAAACAAACGATCAAACACGACTGAAAACAATACCTCCACCTTCGCTAAGGCAGAGGTATCGAAGAGATATAAAGAAGCTGACAGCTTCTTTATAGTTCTAATGTTGAAAAAGTCTTAAATTTGTACATAACAGGAGGTATGTAACACATATTTTATATATGATTTTAGAGTAAGATTGATTTTGGTTGGCAATTCGAGTAGGACAGGCACTTAGTTTTTCGATCTTAGCTACAAGCTAGAGCAGGAAATAAAACATTCAAATTTGAATAGATAGAATTCGAATTGTGCTTTATGAAGCGGTAACGTACGAGGCGCATTCGCATGTGAAAATAAGAGATATATCATCTCAGCAGAAATAGGGGAAAAAAGAAGTGAAGATTTGGAAAACATGGAATGAATTGTAACATTTAAATGCTTTAAGTCCATTTTTTTTTGTGCAATGAACAAGTCATTAAGAATGAAAATAAATTATATGGAAACAATATGTTATGTGGGCAGAAAATGTTACAAAATTAGGCAAGACAATACTCAGGGGCAAATAGAGAACACGATGACTTGCGGCCTTAAATTCACTGACAAGATCTATTATCTTTTCAGTATATGAAAATAAAGTTTAAATACATATACATCGATGGCACCATAGTGGCTCATAAATAGAATAACACCCGCAGGTCTATCAGTACGTAAACAAGCAAATCAAGGTGTTGAATCGTTAAACAACAGCACAGAATCATAATGAAAGGCTCGTCTGAAGAATATAGTAGACATTCATCACACGAATTCGTAAGTTAACAAAACGCAGAAAAATTTCAACTGAGGATAGAGATAGTATTTGTATTACTGTTATATAATGGAAAAAGTAGGTAAAATATTAAACAAATTGGATACAAACTGAACAGCTTTAGCCCAAAAGGAACTAATAATCTAGCTTATAAATGTGTCCTCCTGAACTGAACAACCAAGGATCCTCAATGATGACAGAAAGATCTCAGTAAAAACACAAAATATATGAAATATAGAGCCGCTGATGACGTAAATGTGCAATAATTACGGAATGGATGGAAACGTCATTAGGAAATTCATGGATAGTGCAATATCATAATTTGCCAAGGGGGCGAACTGGCAGAAACGTTAGCACGCCAGGCGAAGTAGTTATCGGTATTTCGTCTGCTGTTACGTTCTGAGGTCAAATTCCTCCGAGATCGACTTTGCCTTTCATCCTTTCGGGGTCGATTAGATAAGTACCAGTTACGCACTGGGGTCGATGTAATCGACTTAAAATCCTTTGTCTATCATTGTTTGTCCCTTTTATGTTTAGCCCACTGCGAGCAATAAAGAAAGAAATATCATAACTTATCACAAAATACAAATTAAAAGTAATAAAATTGAGAAATTAACTTCTCATTAGCATCAAATCATTAGCATCAACTCATTAGCATCAAATCACAAACTCGAGATGCACAGAACTTTGTTAAGACAAATGCGCAATATAAAATTTCCGTCTAAATATGAAAGCTGTAAAACATGATATCAACTGCTTCGTAGAACACAAACATAGGACAATATTTAATTCATGTGGTCATCCATTTACAATAGGTAAATAAACAAAACATGAATAACAGCTAGATAAGTAAACTCTTTCGAAACACAACATTCCCTATACAAGTTTTTAGAAATGTGATGATTACTGTTGATGTTTTATAAATAGTAAACTGAAACTCAAATCTCACAGTAGAGGTGCAGCACGGTGGCAAAAATTATGAAAGAAACCAGATGTTTTCTGTTAGATAATTTTAATGCGACAATAATGATATAATTAGGTACAACATTATGCCCATCATGGCATTGAGCACGTTGCGAAACACAACATAGCGCCAATAGCGTAACTTTATTCAAAAGAAGACGCCAATAAGTAATAGAAAAGTGAATGTAGCTACGCACATTAGAGTTACAAATGAAAAATAACTAACAAAGCAGAATTGTTTTCGATCCCAGTGTCTTCAGTACATGCATGCATACATACATACATACACACATACATACATACATACATACATACATACATACATAGACCGGCACGGACGGATGTGTGGATACGGAGAGATTTTGGAAGTGCTGTTTTGTCTAAACTGTACGTAATATTTGTATATTAAAATTCATGATGATTATTTACTAAATCAGCAAGCTTACAAAGTGTAAGCACGAAGAAATACGTGTAACGTGTGTGTGTATCTGTCTGTTCATCTGCTTGTTTGTTTGTTTGTGTCTGCGTGTGCATTTGAACGTGAACACGTGCATGCGTATATCTATATGGACTTTTGATACGGTCACAAAATATTTCTTTTTCTCTAACCCAGCTGTAGAGTAACACATTTCAAAAAAAATCTAAATAGGGACATGTAATATTTATGGTAGCGCCAAAAGCATGAATGACGTCAGTAACGTTAATTACGACTCAGCTGGGAATCCAAACTTGGTCAGGGACGTCATACTTAAGTAATCCTCTGCTTGCTATCCGAAACTCCCCACCCAGTGGCGTTCCACTCATTTTGGTGTTGAAAATAGCGTTTGTATTATTGTTCATGCGCAGATCAAAGTTTGTTTTACACGTACGCATGCATATGTAAATATGCATGTCGTGTGTGTGTGTTTGAGTTTATTATACAAGTAAAAAGATATATATATATATATATATATATATATATATATATATATATATA
>NC_068983.1:8595210-8596971 GCF_001194135.2 Octopus bimaculoides | reverse complement strand
ATATATATATATATATATATATATAAACGAGCTTTGGTGTGAATATGAGTGCGTGTGTATGTGTGGGTGTCACTGTGTGTGTGTATGTGTGTATATATATCTTCATATGTTTCTTTACGCGTGTATAAATGGTGGAGACAGTGTCGGTGGTTTTTATGACACTGAGATATTGAATGAAGAAATGAAATCTATATAAACTCACATAGTGTAAGATCAAATGCAAGAAACCTCACAACACTTAGTTTCTGAACAAATGCAAAACCCATTACATCACGTTGTGACTCACCATTCATCCGCTTGTTTTATGATCAATATATTTATTTATTTATGGAGTCGTTATATCTGTAGTATTCACATTACGAATATCACAGCATATCACAAAGCTAATGTTCATAATATTTTCCTTTTGTACTTTGACAAAGCGTTGGATTTATCTGTCTCCTATCCTAAAACATTATAATAATGATAATATATCAACAGCATTATAATGGTTAAAGGATATGTTGTATATAAAGAACAAATTACATTATGACACAACAGAATAATATCAAAAACGCAGGGCGCACCCATCAATATGTTTATTAAATCTGCATGAAAGAGTAAGCGAAACTCATTCCGCTCATACAAAATACACTCTTATAAAACGAGTGACACACATTTGATGTTATAGTTCAGTAAATTCACGGTTGCCTGACAAAACAATTACAATAAAATAAAACGGGACGGTCACGGCTGGAGAAATGTTTAACTCAGATTTGCAGGATATTCGTTATGTGTTTAGAGAACAGCAGCAATTACACATGGTATACAGTTAATTTACTCAGAAGAGAACAAAAATGTTCCTTATCTATTCTATCTGCTTGAATTAATACCTACGTTTTCTTAAAATACCAAATTACACTTTAGTTATGAACGCATCTTTTTATATAATGAAGTCTTAAATATATATTTTTTTTTAACTAACAGATTCTAGGCACCCCGCGCTGATTTAGATGACCTGTCTTCGCATATACACATTACTATACAATTGTGTATGGGTATATGGTGTATATGTGTATATGTATATATGCATGTTTCTATTTAATTTTGCATAAGCATTTACATGCATATGCATGTATACTTACATGTGTATGTATCCATGCATGTATGTATGTACGTTCGTACGTACGTATGAATGTATGTATGTATGTATGTATGTATAGACTGCAAGAATATCAGATGCAAATACTTCGGCACAAAATTTCATATTCACGTGATATGGTTAAGGTGTGAAAACCAGATCGATCTAACAATGTGCCTCAATTTAAGTACCTAACTCAACAATCTACCTAAACAATCTACTAAACAATCTAACTCAACAATCTACCTCTACCCTCCCTATTCACATCTCTCTATTCAGTTTCATACACCTCTCCATACCATACCAAACCCCTTTCAATGCAATCACAATTCCTTTGCCCCACTAATAACTAACAACTACTATTTTGACCACCTACTCAACCCCCACTACAATCCCCCATCTATCTTCTCTCCTACCTCTCTACATACCTTACTAATATCCCTCAGCCACTGAACTAGTCAACTTATTTCCCCCACTTTCACAACCTCAACCTGTAACTCTGTCGCCTTCATACAAACTAACGCAAAAGTTACCATTCACATACAGCCTAAATTACACTTACTATTTCCTCCACCTTCCACCTCTACAACTACAACTCCCTATTGGCCTCATTTATAACCCCTAACCCTGAAATTTATTTT
>NC_068983.1:8592880-8595110 GCF_001194135.2 Octopus bimaculoides | reverse complement strand
GAGAAAGAAAGTGAGAGAGAGAGACATATGCATGTATGTATATATGTAGGTATATATACATACCTGCTTATTTTCCTAAACACGTACGTAAGAAGACAGTTTTTATGTGTAGACAAAAAATCTAGTATGTATTTCACTTGACGCGTCTCCCCGATACGATTGTGAACATATCAATGTTCTAATGTAACAAACTTGTTAACGTCCAGCTTAATTAACACAAGACCTAATTGATTACAGTAATATTGGTTGATTAAAATAAGACATTAATCAACTTCCATATATCAAATGCTATTCTACTTGTTTTTACTTTTTATATTTTTTAATCATATTTTAGCTTCCATATTCTTATTATCATATATTTAATAACGGCCGACTGATCTTGTCGATTGGCCTGCTATCGACTAAAGTTTCCAGATTTTGTATAATGTGTGTTCCTCAATACATTCGATTACAGAAAGTGTCTAGACGGTCTGAAAGCTCCACATAATCTCAAAGAATTAGGACAGAGATTGCAGTTACATACTTTGTAAAGTATAGTTTCCCAAGCAAACACATTATTTTGAACAAACTAGTAATGTAACCCCAAATAAACTTGCGAAGATACCTGACAAGCACTCTGATAGAGATTATTTTTATTGGGTTTCTATAATCTGACTCTCATGACTAACAGTAAATTCTGTCAACTGATTTGCTAGTACTAATCTCAAATACTTATATTCTATCAGTCATATCGAGAACCGAAATACGAGCTTATGCTACCAGTATTATTTGCATAAGAGAAACAGAAATTTGCTCAGTGTTTTTTTTACTGTTCTGTGGTTACTGCTACAGAACATATGCCTACAAAACTGAAGTCGTGTTCAAGTGTAAAAATAAAACAAACATCTATGTGTATAGTTCAGCAAGTGCATTGAAATCACGTTTTGTAAGAAACTTTATAGCAATGCAGGTGAAGTAAAAATTATAAAGTCATGTAAAAAATAAAAAAAGATATTGTGTTAATTAATTGTGAGGTAACAAACAAAATGCAAATTATCAAAGTTTCTCGGGATTCTTAGGTTATACATTTTTTACTTGAAGAGAAGATTTTTCTTCCGAAAATATGAAATTATTACACAAAATATGTAAACAAATAAAATATTTTTATCTGTTTCTTTTCCTTCAATGACATCACCTTGCATATTTTCTGGATTTCGAACAAACGTCTAGAGAGAAATTTCTGGACTGACTTAGTGATAGATCCACCAGAAATTTACACTGAATTCATCACAAGAATTTTTCCCTCATAAAAGTAATAGAATATGAATAGCCGTTTTAAATGTCAGCTACAATCTTTTTCTTTTCTCTGTTGAATAAACTTTATTAGGCAATTACTTTTGTTTAGTAAAATATTCATAACTTAATAAGCATCTCTTGTCACATTATTTGCAATAGAGCGATATATGTAAATACACAACTAACGATTGTTACATTACCTTTATATATAGCCATAACGTTGCGGGTCTCATATTCTTTTGTATATCCCTGAAACAATCAACAGTTTATTGAAATTATAGCCTCCGTATCCACTTTGCTGTATTTCTTGCTTCTAAGACTTATGGAAATATACTGGCAACCTTCTTTTTCATGTTCACTTGCTGTAAAGGACGCGGATTTTATGATATTTTCCTAAATAAATAATACGACATCACATCCTGTTGTTGCAGAATACCATGTTCTTTGGAATTGCAATAATTAAGTTCTATGTTGGTTGAATGAAACGTATTTAAGTGAAATACAAGATAGTTTCTGCGTAATGTTTTTGATGAAAAGTTGATGAAACTTTCAATGGGCAATCGCATTTATGACTAGGACATTAACATCGGAGACACTTATAAGAAAAATGCATGATTAATAACCATTTGATTGTTAAAAAAATTGTGAAATATAAAATTAAAAATGATATGCTCCGATCTTCAATTTTTAGTATTTATTCTGCACGGGAGAAATGTAATTTGCGGATTTTATGTTAATTTGTAAAAACGATTTCAAGTTTCATGAAGGGTTAACCCACCTGAAAGACATACTGCTCCGATTCTTCTTGACTTCCAAGCTCTCTATATGTTAAGAAGATCTTCTACAATGTGAAATTTATTATAGAAAATTCTGGGATATCAAAATATTCTCATGCTAATGTAATAGTGTTTTGTGTTACGATTATAAACTAAAGATCCACATGTCAAAAATAAAT
>NC_068983.1:8590779-8592652 GCF_001194135.2 Octopus bimaculoides | reverse complement strand
TATATATATATATATATATATATATATATATATATGTATATATACATACATACATACATAACACTTATACACTACGCACACACGCACACACACACATCCATAAACACGTGAAAGAGTGCGCGTGCGTACGTAATTGTTGGCGTTTAAAAGAATGTGTGTACGATTAACTAATACGATATCGTCTCCATCTTCTCGGTATAACATTATTTACAGAGCAGACAGCAGATGAAATTAAATAAAATAACATTTACATTGATATTTCGATTAAAATTCTTGTTTGAGTTTTCCTATTCCATTAATCATCGCACACATATCTACTAGCAAATTATTTTTCTATTTACTTTCATTGATTTTGTCAAACTGTGACACTCACCAGCGTTATTTTCCTTTATATGAAAATTACTACATATATGAATTGTATTTAAGTATTGCAATAAATAGTTATTACAATGAAGAAGAAAACCTAACAGCGAAAAAGAGAGTATTACTAAATGTTGTAATGAAGAAGATTGAAATAAGAAAAATGCCCAATGTAGTTTACGATTTACTTCACACAGCTAAATCTCTACTACATATTTCTTTCGTTTTCTAACTCTATCTATGCTTATAATGTCATGGTGTCAATTGATTAGTGGGTATCTCAAACCAATATTACTTCACTGCTTGCGCTATTTTCATTTTCTCTTCTATGAGTCTTCTTTTTACCTTGAGCCTAGCTTCTTTTCCATTACGTGGATTTTGTCATACGGCTGCACATGTCATTTGGCATCGCATACTCGATATTTTCTGTTCTATTCCATGTCCACTCCCTGGTATTCGAAGCAATACACCTTCACTGTGAAGCAGAATGTGTTTGCTATACGCGTCGTTGCTCCTACTCCATATGGATATGGAAATATATATATTTATTTATATGTGTGCGTCTGTGTGAGTGTGATAAAGAAGATATGAGAGGGAAAGAGAAAAAGGAAAAAAGGAAGAAAGAAAGAGAGAGAGGGTGATCTACTCATATTTAAATAACTATTCATATTAAATATGGTGCACAAGTGGTTACTTTATTCTAATACTGCAAGCTTTGTATGTAACGGAACTTTAATCAGCTGGGAGTTTTTTAGCAACATTAGTAACTATTCTGTCACTGTTTTTCTGTATCTTTGACAAACAATTTCGCCTGAGCTTGCGATTGGGTGTGATACCGAATAAAACAATACACAACGTGTTACAAATGCATATCTAGCAATCTCAGAAACTGAAACCTGCACGATTTCAGTTTACCGCCGATATATAATGTGAGTTTAATCTCAGAGTATGTCCATATTATCTCCGGGTGAATATCGCAATAAATTTTCTGATCACAATGGGGAATGATACCTGGGTGATTAGCTTAATCAGTTTATAGCTTTTTTTGCATATAATGGCTGTTACTTGGTCCGGGCAACATAAGTAATTTTTCATTCACCGATTTTTTATATTTTTTAGGCGGTTAGCAACGTGAACGAGCAAATAAAAACGACCAACGTGAAAGAACTGGAGACCTTACATTATAATCATCCGGTGTTGATTTTCTCCATCCGATATATATGGCGTTTAGTAAACACAGCAAATCAATAAGCGATATTATCTCCAGACGAATACCGCAGCAAATTAGCTCTTCGAAAATCATTTAGATTGAAGATGATGCACAAAACTGTGTGAGTGTATGTTTATATACATGCGATCATGCACACACACACACACACACACACACACATATATATGCACACACATGCATGTATGTACGTATACGCATATAAGCATATATACATTTACACATGCACACTGCAATCTCACATACTTAGATATATATGAATATGTATATGTGTATATATATATA
>NC_068983.1:8589366-8590589 GCF_001194135.2 Octopus bimaculoides | reverse complement strand
TATATACATATATGAGAGAGAAAGAGAGAGAGAATGAGAGAGACACACGCATATAAAGTACAAAATTGTACCAGAAAAAAACGGCAGAGATGGATGAGGGAATGACAAACACTGTTTATTTGTGTGACGCTCTGGAATAAACGAAGGGCCTTTGACGTTTCGTGCCTACTCTGTTCAAGAGAAAGGAATGGCGGGAGAAGATTGTGAGAGAGTAAAAATGTTGTATAGAAAAAATGTCTAGGTATTTATGCATGCATGCATCTATGTATGTATGTATGTATGTATGTATGTATGTATGTATGTATGTATGTATGTATATGCATGTTTGCATGAATGCTTTTTGTTTATACATCCTCTTGTTTATACACATGTGAGAAACATCGGCTCATTTAAAAATAGTAGTGTCTCTAGTCTGACGATTGAGTTCAGCTTATAATGACATGCTCGCCCCAGCCATTTCCATCTCCTTCCCTCAATAGTTTCTCTTATTGGTTACACTTGTGTATTTGTCTATTCGGTGTCATAGTCAGTTAGTTGACCTTCAATATTGTTCGTAAACCTTTATTTTGAAACACCTCCAGTTTCTTTTCAATATTTTTGGTTGTTTTCCAAAATTCGGATCCATAGAGGAGCATGCTAAGCATGTTGGGTTTGTAAAATCGTACACACAGACACACACACACACACACACACATATATATATATATATATACTTTATATATATATGCACATACACATATATAGATAGATACATAAATGCATAAACGCATGGTCATAATAAGATAAACGCATATAAGTTTATATATGTGAATAAATATGCCTGTGGATCTGAGTATGTATGCCCATATACAGGCATGTATGGATTATATGATATATTTATATTCAAGTACCTATATATGAGTGTGTGTTTTGTTTATGCAAAGCTCATTCGCAGTCAATGGTTACCTAATGTCACCATACAGGGCAAATATCCTATGGAATGACTATGGAATGAAGGGCATTCGTTATTTACTCAGTTTTGTCTATAAACTGTTGAAAATAACACATCACATTTTGTATACATTATCACAGTGAGTGAAGTGACGAGGAGATCTAAAGCAGTACCCCCTAATTTCGTAAACGTGGAAAAATGTGTGGAAGCACTTATTGTGGTTTCAAATGCAGAGTGTCATTCCTTCTTCCATCTATCTATCTATCTATCTATCTCTTTCTCTCTCTCTCTT
>NC_068983.1:8584782-8588516 GCF_001194135.2 Octopus bimaculoides | reverse complement strand
ATATGCGCATATATAACGGGGATATGATTAACAATCTCGCAATCGTCTCGATCTTCTCAGTGGAGAGATTGTTTTTTTCACAGAAAAACAGGTATGTGAATTTAAAAAAACATTTACCTTGAGATTTCGATTAAAAGTTGTTGGATTGTTCTCGTTTCTTTCTTCTATTTTGCTAATTATTTCATAAATATCTACAAACAAACTTCCTTTATGTTTCCCTAATTTGATTTTGTCCAACTGTGACAGTCATCAGCTTCTTTCTTGTCTTTAATTCTAGTTTTGTTACAGCGAATTTCTCGCAATATGAATTGTATTTATGCATTACAATGAATATTTACACGGCGATTAAAAAATACTGAGGAAAAAAATGTATGTAAGTCTATGTATTGCTTTTAAAAATAGCTTTATCTCCCACCTTCTATCTTTCTCGTACATATATAGAATTTATGTCTATATGTCTCTTTGGAATTACTAGCTTTTCCTATAAGTTTTCTATTCTGTATCCATTGTCTCTTAAAGACTCAACCAAGAAGATTTTGTTAGATCTTAAATCATTAATACAAAAGAATATACATCCGTAATTCTGGAAACTTCTGTAGGAGACTGCAAATTATGTTTCTTTAACTGCATCTAATATACGCACGAGGATGCCAGAGATTTTTACGGAAGAATATTTATATTGAGAGAATTACAATCAAGTCGGTTAATGGAGGAATTAATGTTGTAAGTGAATTAAATAGTTCAGACTATGAAACGGAAATACGGAAGCTTTATATTACGGTGAAATTAGAAAGTTGGGGTCGTCTCCTCGTTATGTTTGCAGTAAAATCTCTCACGATTATATATCCCAATTCAGTAGAATCGTTTTTACGCAGTATACAATTAATTCGGTGAATATATACTTGGTGAAATTTTTATGAGACTGCAATGATTAGAGAGAAATGGTTATCGATTTGTTGCAACGGGTAATCTAAATGTGTCTAGTTTCGCGAAAACATTTATATACTCCCTTTATCACATACATATAAATAAATATTTCGTATTTTATTAATATTTATTTTATAATTCTCGAAGGATGTATTGTCAAAAAATATATGAAACAGGAATAACCATTTTGCAGCATCTTGTGTTAATTTCTGATGTAAAGTTTCTATTTTACGCCAAGATCGATTTGGAAATCACTCCATTCAAAGTTCCTGATAAATATTGATATTGATACAATGGGGAATATATTTTCCCATATTCAGACTAGCATTTCTTTTCGCTGGAAGAATATTATTTCTTTAAAAATAAAAACATTCAAGACAATGATACCCAAATAAGGGAAATATTTTCGTTTAGACTGTCCCCCATATTTTTTTCACTTCAACTGCTTATAAAATTCATTATTGCTTAATTCAGTCACATTTGATGGAATTTCAGGCAAGATTGAATGTTTGAGAAGGTCATTTGGTAATGATGTGGCTTTCAGTTCAATGCCACTGCCCAGCATGCTGGACGAGAATTTCCTGCCTGAGTCCCGGCCGACCAACTTCTGTGAGTGAATTTGATTGACGTAAATTTTGCGGAAGCCTCTGGCATATATACTTCTGTGGATGTTATATAGGGATGTATACTTAACTGCAAAGTCGCTAGAAACTTCTACAAGTGATACCATCACTTCAGTAAGTAGCGAGAACTCTATCAATCAACTTGTAACTCGAAATAGAATAACATTAGTCGTTATTAAACATTAAACATAATATCTTTTCCTCACCCATCACAATAGTTTAGTTGACTTGTGAATATTAACTACAGGAAAATGTGAACACAACCGAAACGTAAGACAACATATGAGGCAGATTTTAGCTGAGTAAAAATATAATGACTTACTTGCATCAGCAATACGTTGTTGTTGATGGTTTATCTTTAACGGAGAATCTGATAAAACAGTTGAATTCTTATCATCAAAGATAAAATAAGCGTTCTTTCATTTCATTTAAAATAACATATCTCACAAATGTAAATCTAATTTGTGATATGAATGCCATTATGTTTGTTAAATAAACATCAAACATATACCAACAAACAACAAATAAATAATGTAAATGTCAAATATTAATTGAATATATATTATCAAAGGAACAATTAGAATATTTGAAATCCTGATTGTTCGAAATATATTTCAATTACTAAGTCGAATCTTCGCTGTATATCTTATTTGTGTTTATATGTCTTAATTTGATGTCTCTTTTTAAAAATAAATACATACAAACATACATACATACATACATACATACATACATACATACATACATTTGGGACACATGATTGGTCTGTAGAGGAAATCCACGCCATAGATATCAAAATCCGAAAATCCTGACAACTCCGAAAATTCCACAGAAACAGTGATTTTGATAGGCTCTACCTAAGAATAAATGAAGGTGTTAGATGCCTGAGATCAGTGCAGACGACATTCCATTGCTGTATGATATCACTCAGGCAGCACCTGCCAAACAACTGCAGTAAAAATGAATATATAAATGCAGTGCTGAAAAGTGAAGCAAACATCTAGCAACACGCGGCCGGAAAATATTTCTAATATTTCTATTAAACAAACTCAAATACACAAGAGTAAACAAGAGAGACAGAGACAGGCAGAAACAAGGAAAATGCCCCTTGTAGTTGGATACTATGCAGACATTCTTTTAAAACTCTTTTCTTTTAATTTTTCCAAAATTTAATTGTATTCCATACTTACAGTTGAAAAGGTCTCAACGACTGAGACCGGTACTGAAATGTTTTTTATGAAATTATTTTAGCATTTTCTATCTTGACTTTTTCCCATATATATCAACTCGTGTGTTACTTTTCAACCTTCTACATATATATATATATATATATATATATATATCTCATCTATGTGTTTCTGTTATATATATATATCTAGAGAGAGAGAGAGAGAGAGAGGCGTACGTACACCCTTGTGCTCCTTAGAGTAGGTATGTATCTAAATTTTGTATGACTCTTACTTCATCTTTTATTCCCCGCTCATTTTCTTCCTTTCTCCCTCTCTTTCTCTCTCTCTCTCTCTCTCTCTCTCTCTTTCTCTCTCTCTCTCTCCCTCTCTCACATTTCTTGGCCCTCTCTTTCTTTAACTCCTACCATTTCCCACTCGTTTATCACCACTGCACCTTTCCCTTTGTCTCTGATTTTTTTCTAATCCTTCAATCCCGCTGTCCCCTACCCATCTCTTCTCCTTTCACGTGACCAGTGTCCGACCAGCCATGATCTTTCTTTCTTGACCTGATTGCCAACCGCCAACACCTCTTATGTCCATCTCCTATGTTCCTGTCTTTAGGCTTTCACTTCATGCACGCCAGCTCAATTTGAATCGTTGTCAGTCGAAAGACGCCTGTTGTTATTTCTTGTTCCTTTATTCGTAATTGTGTACCATGTTCTCTGTTTTTTGTTTGTTTATTGTCTTTTCGTCTTTATGCCGTACACATTCGCTAGCTTTCTTACAAAGGGATCTAATGCTCTTAGCTTAGACTTTTCTGGGGGGAAACCAGATCGAACCATCTCAAGTGTAACTTTCCGAAATGGTCGTGACTTCTGGTACTTGACTGATGAAAGAAAGCCAAGAATGGCTCGTCTTTTTTTGCCTGTCCTTCTAATTGTTGTTTCTCTTGTCCGCCTTTCTATCGTCCGAACGTTTTAATGCCTTCTATTGCGTTTTTGTTCCATATATATAT
>NC_068983.1:8579613-8584367 GCF_001194135.2 Octopus bimaculoides | reverse complement strand
ACGATTCTTCGTTTTATTTGCTTTTTTTCATTTTAAATTTGCTTTAACCCTAACCCTAACCCTAGGGTTAGGGTTACGGTTAATTGTTTCAGAATCGTTTGTTTATGTAGTCGGCACTTGATGTATATCGGCTGAATGGACGTCAGTGATTGGTTGAGATTACAGAATTACGACAACTTTAACATGGAATAATTTATGGATTTCTTTTTTTTTTAAGAAGACTAAGAGAAAAAGATGTTTTATATGACACATTCTACCAGTGTTTCAAGTTTCAAAGTGTTTCGTTAATGAAAAATGTGGCCCCCGTTTTAAAAAAGATCCCTTGTTTCTTAAAGACTGTCTAGTCATAGCATTTATTTTTTTATATTTCTCCATTATTAAACATACAGTTAATAATATGCCACATCTAAAGAACGTGTTGGTACACCTTAGCCTGAAGTATCTTTTCTCGAAGAATGTAATTTCAAGAAAACTTAGAAACACTGAAAATAAAGTACTGCAGCTTGTTATTCCTACGAAGATTTGAGTTCCTCATTGTATGGTATGTCAAACAGTTCCGCCATTTTCCATTTTTAATGTGTCAGTATAACTAGAGAATCCGCTATAGAATTGAAATATATATCAACTGATCCGCCATATCAAAGTAGCTTGTGTTTCTTTGTGAAGACTTAGAATATACATGCTGATATATCAGTTTTAACCTTATAACATCTTGAATGATAAATTCTTGAGTACTTTAGCAGATAGCAAATATAAAATGCTAATGCATCTGACAGATAATGTAACGATTCTGATCAATAAAGTAACACGTCTTGATAGCACAAATTTTCAATGATCTATACAAGTAAAAGAGCAATAAGAGAAAATAGATTAAGCACAAAGATGACAGTGTAAAGGAATGAATAATATAGGATAAATTATCATTTTCTCTGATAACTTTAATTTCGTTAATATTTCGAAATATTCTCACTGACAAGAAATAGTGACTTCATACGTGAAATTGCATCGTCATAAATATAATGTTGACAGAATCTTACTAACATGAATGTCTATGAAGCTATCGTCAGCATGTTCGCTTTTAGATAAGGTGGCTATATAGGGAGGCATATAATCTTTGCCGTTTATAGGAGATATTTTCATTGCGTTTTGTACAGATTAACAATATTCCTCTAGATATATGAAACTCTCTAAAGATATTCGGTGAGGTGGATTATATATTACTTTTTTTTTTAGTTGTGACGGGCTATTTTACATGTAGAGTCTACAGAACTTAAATGTGCCTTTCTTAAAATTCTGGAATCTCTCTACTTGCTACGAATCAGGCAAATCCAAAGCGAAGCTTGATGGCTTACTAACTTGTCGTTACGCTAACTTCTAACTTCATTTGCCTTTTATTTCTGTTGCATAATGATAAAAGTCAAAGGTATGGATCGTTGATGAAAGTGTTAACGTAGATTGATTTTACTGCAGCTGAGAATTATCTGCTTTGCACTATATTGTAAGATGGAATTGATGACATTTTCTTAATGTGCAATCAGTCGTCTCTTCAGATTCGTATGAAATATCAGCCAACATAACAGCTGCCCTTTGCAAAACAAATCTATATTTAGTCTTATCGTTAGAATTAAAGTGGTCTAGATTTGTATGTACGCTAAGAAGTATAATGGCATTTCTGAAAATAATGACTGGGAATAAGGGAATGCTTTGTTTGTCAATACGAACAATTAGTAAGTTGTGTATAGTTTCGGAGATGAGTTTGTGGTTACAGGCTGTGCTGGCATTTAACAGATAAGATTCAGCAATACGTTGTTGAGGGAGATCGTGTACATTCGTCAATTAATGGCAGTCCAGTAGTAGGTTTCCGTTTATCGATGTGATTCGTTCACTTTTCGTTCTTTGGTCGAAATATAGAATCATATGCCAACACGTATATGTGTGTTTGTCAATCGCTTTACGCACTTAGGTCAATGTAATTTTTATTAAATTTAGCCATAGCGTTCAGGGATTAGCGAGTAGACAGACGCTCTGCTTTAAAATAGACTGTGTTTAAAATAGTATTTGAAAAATTTACAATGAGATTAAAGAAACAAGTGTATTTCAAGTGTATTAAAAGTCTCGGAAACATCTACACCCATGAGTATACACATATGCACGCTCGTGCGAGCGCACACATACACAACGCGCGCGTATACACACACATGCGCACGTGCATATATGCATGCGTATGTTTATATGAGTGTGTATAATGGTATGAATTCTAGAAATTGTAGCCGTTTTCGTATGCGTTGGTATTGGTTTCCTTCTCAATCACCAATATTTAAGACTTCGTTTGTCAATGCAGATTCAATGCTAACAGTTGACTTGAGAGATCTTTAGAGGCTATGTCTAGTAATCCTATCGTTTCTCAGGAGCTCAGTAGTTGAACTTTAGTTATTTCCCTTCTTACTACACAAAGAAACCATAACTATAGACAATAGATTAATCTCGTTACGATAGACTCACTCCATACAATTCTGACAGTTATTAAATTTCTTAAAATCAATATGTAGTTACTTATATTTCAGTAATTTGTTGACTATATATTTTGAAATGTAGTGCATTCATAAGCATACATACGCTAAAACTACAAAGAAAATTATAAGTGCTAATTTTAGACACGCTAAAACATTTTATTTTGGTATTTTTCCGTAACGGAGGGCATGGTATTTTATGACACTTGAAGGCACAAATATAAACTCTGCTATTGTTGGAATATGTACATATCTGCATTTCTTTTGATTTATGCTGTATTTTGAGTGCAGTCTAAATTCAAAATCAATATGGTAGTCGTGTTTTCATATATATTTGATTTAAATAATTTGGATAAGAGTAAGAAGAGTACTATTCCACTTATTACTGCAGACCTTTCCGATACGACATATTTGGCTTCCACAATTTCACATCTGTATTTAAAGAAATCACACAATGATATGGTTACAATTAAGAGTTTTCAGCCTGAAACATAAAATATGATATCAAGATACACAGACACGTTATATTTCCCATAATAAACTGTCTACAATATTTGCTAACTTTTTCCTTGATTTTGTCGAAGCAGCCATGTTGTTCTAAAATGGTTATTAACCTTCTGCATATAACATATTTTTCCTGACAAGTTGAAGGAGGTGATGCAAACGAGAGGTTCTGTTGTCTCCTTTGCTCATCCAGTTGTTTAACGTCACCATGTTATTACGTTTTAGATTATTATATTTTAAAGTCGACTTGCGTCAAAAAAAATCTGGTGTATTTTCAAGGGAATGAAGGCTGGACTGGAAAGACATTTCCAAATAAATTATAATCCTATCGTATTCTAATGCTGAGTTTGTGTTGTGAGAATTATTTTCCTCTGAAAATTACTTGTTTTTAAAAATGAGCTGTATGAGATTAAGAAGCCGCTGTCAATTAGAAAGTCTGCAGATAGTCAATTTGTTTTAATTTTCCGAATGTAGGAGAATATTTCTGCCTATTTTGTTTACGTTTATGACAAATGCATGAAAAGAACATCAGCATTTACGCAATGAAGAAACTCCCATGGTATTGATATCTGTGTCTTGACATTTGTTTTAGTTGTTCTATCATGTTACATCTTGATCGAGCAGATTTGTAGCCGATTGCATTTGAGTTTCGACTTTCATGTCTATTTCAGGTTTTTAGATATCGGAATGCAATATCAAAATTTCTTCTGTTTGGAAGACAAAAGCGTATCATATGATTATGACTTGCTGCTATTTCTAACAAGTCAAGCCACAAGGTAATAAAAGTTCCCCCAACTATCGTCTTTAACTTTTATTGTTGCTTACACTAACTTAGGGATTCAACACAGAGAATTTCTGCTTCTCACTTTTATTTAGAATTATACACTGGTTATGGGATTCGGTTGGCTACATTGCTTCGCCCCAGTGTATCTATAGGCATCCGATCGGTGAGAGACTTGTTGCTGACATTGCTGTTGGTCTTATTGTCAATACCGACATAATCTTCACCGAGCAACCGATAAACGAAGACATTAGCAGTTCGGCAAAAGAGACTAATAGAATAAGTACTAGACTCACAAAACCGACTAAATGCAGTGCTCCAGCATGGCCGCAGTCAAATGACTTAAACTAGTACAAGAGTAAAGGAGTAAAAAAGAGTAATAGTGTGAGGTACAGAGGAAAGTGTGAAGAAAAACAGGCTCCTTATAACCCCTACTCTTCTAATAACTCAACATGACACTTGTATATGAAAATTTGACCCTCCTGTTTACATATATAAATATCATAATCTAACCTGATACTTGTTTTTGGCCTATTTATAATTTTATTCTAGCGGTGCCCCAGCATGTCCACAGCTTAAGAGCTGAAACTAGATAAAATGAAAATGATCAAATGAAAAATACGTTTACATACAACTGATAAGTCGTTTAAAACCAAACGGCATTACGCAGCATTGACATTCCTGCATTTAGTTGATTTTTCATCTTGTAAAAATTCCACAGCTACTGACCAATAGAGATAGAGAAAAAAACGGATTGTTGGCACTATAGGAGATATATTGCTTTTGATTGTATATTATCATGAACAGGTGAGCTATAAATTCTTGTGTAGACTATTTTAAAATTTTATGATACACCACTCCATCAAACCACCTAACACCGCTTTCTTTCTGTCTCTTTTTATCTCTCTTGTTTTACACACACACACACACACACACACACACACACACACACACACACA
>NC_068983.1:8570891-8579128 GCF_001194135.2 Octopus bimaculoides | reverse complement strand
TATATATACTAGTACGGATGGGTTGAAAGTCTACTACAGCTGTTTCAGACACGTTTCTTATTCATGAATAATTTGGTTACCACATGAAATTAATAAAAAAACTCTGGATATAGCATCGCAGAAATGTTTTCAACTGCAAACACATCCTTAACTATTTTTGCATTGTGACATAGCCCCCTTTCGTGCATGAAGTTCGACTGACGAGTTCGACTTGGACCCATAATTGTTACAACATTTTGGAGAACGTTGTTTTGTTTATGACTGCATTCACATTACCACGGATCAGAATCAAAGGCCCAAAATATTCTGCAGAAATCATTCCCCACACCATTTCGAAACCACTTCCAAACTTCATGCATTCATGGAACAATCTTTCGCATTTACGACGTCTCACTTATAACCTAACATCAGAGGAAACCGAACTGAACATGCATTCGTCACTGGAAAACACACCCGAATAGCAGTCGTTTGTACAAAAGTATGTGCTTGCTCGTAAAAATGAAACCTCGTATTTCGGTTCTTCATACTGATTAGAGGTTTAATGGAGGGGGGACGGGCAGGAATTCCGACTTCCTTCATACGATGAGTCAGTCTTCCGAGACACATTTATTCTATATTCACGATCGACCTGACGAGAAACCCCTGCACCAGTCACAGTTCTGGCATCCCCCCCCCTTGTGACCTTATCGATTATTGATATGTATGGGGCATGATGAAATTCAGCTAGTTCAGAAACATACATTTTACCTATCCTTTAATTTTAGAATTGGAATTTTATTCGCATTTTTAGCAGAAATAGTTGATAACTATTGTATAGAATCTATCATCTTATCGAAATTGTTTGTAACTTCGATATGGGGAAAAGTGTCAAGAAATTATTATTGTATCTTATACGCTATCTGCTTCATGTTCTCTCTACTAGCCGCCTAGTGCTTGAAGGTTACAAATTTACTACACTCAGATCCCTACATCGTATTTACACAAAACACACACACACACACACACACACACACACACACAAACACACACACACACACACACACACGCACACATACACACGCATGCACACCAACAGGATCTGCGCTCTTTCAGCTAAAGAAAGTTCATATCTATTCAACCCATTCACATAAGGTTTCTCAATTCCTTACCATTTAATCACATGCGGTGTTTCGTTATCTTTCAAAGTCTTTACGTAGCTAGCCAACTTATTACCTTTACTTTTGACCCTATGTGGGAAGGAGGTTATGTGATTGGCATAGCGACTTTTAAATTCACTTTCTTATAATCCAGTATGGGACTTCTTATCAGTTGTATTTTTATTTAGAGTTGCAGTAACGTCTCCCTAATAAATGATAGATTCAGTCGTACATCGTTGGTCAAGTAGACGGGATCCTGGATCGCGATAGTTGCAACCGGATTCAGGCTTTTGGTATTGACCACGTGTAATGATTCTCTGCATATTGGGGCAGCAGCTATACGATAATTTCACAGAACGCCTATTTAATATTTCATGTATCTCTTAGATTCTTTATTAAGGGAAAATATGTTTCAGTTTTCTCAAAATATGAAACTAGTGGTAGCGTTTTAATAAATGTATTGTAACCTTTTTAATAAATAATATTTATCTCCCGTCAGTTGGAGCACTATTTTTTTGTTGTTTTTGCTGAATTTTCTGTCACGGATCACTACACCATATATATATATATATATATATATATATATATACTTTATTTAAAAGCAGCAGAAATATAACAAAAAGCTGTTACTAAGATTTTCACACTCAATGAACGGGAACGTGGAACTCTGAGTAACAGCTTTTTGTTATATTTCTGCTGCTTTTAAATAAAGCATATTACTCAACCTCTGGTATCTGAGTACTCTTTTTTACACCTTGTTGCACATTTATCTGCTTACTCCGGTATGTATATTTCGTCAATAAAATTCATGTTGTAGTATGAAATTCACGGGAGTTCCGGGCAACATCGTAACTTTATTGATGTGATTTCAGCCTGATTACTACGCTGAGGAATGTTTGTAGCGCAAAAGTTTCATAATGAGCTTTCATTAGTTAAGAAACTTATGTAGCTTACATTTTACCTGTTCCACGCCTTTGAATTCGGAATATATATGTGCGTGTGTGTGTTTATGTTATTTAAAATACAAAGTTTTATGTAATGTATGTTTAGACTTATGAATGCAAACCAATTAGAAAGAAATCTTGCGTGTAGGAAAACACAAAGTATTGTTGTAAATGATACATCACTTCTACAGGTGTCATTTTGAACACTTTAGCATGTTTCCTTTATAGTTTTTAATTTCCTTTAAAGAGGTACGTAGCAACGTAATATTTATAGTTTCTGTCGAGAAAACAGTTGCATTTGATTGCAGCCCTTAAAACAGGCCGGATTCCCTTGTGCTTAATTTTAGCTTTTATTTATTTCCTTGAATCTGTTTTATGAATCATAACTTTATATATCGTATCTTAATATTTTTCTTACCTTTGTTATTCGTAGCTGCACAAGAATAAAGGTGTAACAAAATGATTCAGTGTTTCTTGTAAGATAACACATTTATTATATACTGCACTATTGTTTCTGTAAACATAAAATGGCAGAACTTTCCCCTTGTTTTACAGCTCAAATTTAAAATTTAAGAATACAAGAATATAAGGAGAATTGTGTACTGAGACAGAAATGGAGATATACAGACTGAGAGGGAGAAAGGGAAGGAGTGCGAGAGAAGAAAATAGCAAGAAGAACACAGATGAAATTAAAAGTACATGAAACCTACTGAAATTCTGAACATTGCAGCAACAATTTTAGATTTCTAAATCGTATATACAGATGTATGCACGTAAAACAAGTAAGCAAACATATTAGGAAGCACTTCAAACACACACACACATATATACATATATATGTACATATGTATAAACACACACACACACACACACACACACACACACACACACACACACACACACACACACATATATATATATATATATATATATATACATTTAACACATAAACATATACACGTATATATATTTATATTTATAGGAGAAATATTAATCACTGAAAAGAGATGAAACATGTAGAATATGACACACGCAAGGTAAACACCCTTTCATCAGATGTTGACTGAAGGTAGATCAAGGCATTTTCGGCACAGATACACACTTATATATAGTTGTATGTACGTATGTATGTGTATTTACGTATGTGTGTGTCTGCGCGCGCGGGTATGTGCGCGGGCGTGCATGAACATGTAAGACGACACAGTTTTAGATATATATTCACGCAACTTGAATGGTTCAGAATGAGAACTTTATTGATGTATAAGTACCAAGTGTTTGCAGCTATTTATGTCAACAAATTTACGCCGTTAGGTGTTTTATATTATACCGTGTCAATACAAAGATCAGGACAGCTATGTCGTTTACGGTAGGTATCGTGTTCGAATACCGTAGAAGAAGAATGTTTCGGCATTTTTCTGCTTTGTTCCACGTTATTTATAGAGAAAAAGAATGGGACTTTATTTATTAATTTTATCTATCTCAGTGACGCAACAAAAAAGAATAAAAAAAACTGTGGCATCCCTTTGGTGTTTAAGTTCGAATCCCCCACGTAGAGCTTAAAATGTTTACAATAAAATGTTTACAAAGGAATATGTTGCCGTTACGAACATTAATTAATTTAAAACATTTGCGAAAATATGCATGTAACAAGACATAAATTAATTTGACTTCCCTTACTATATATTTGAATGTGTAAGGTTACAGGCTGTGGAATAAATACTTACCAACGCAGGAAAAAACGTTGTACGGAGTTGAATACTAACACTGTTAAACCAGCATAGCAAGCATACGATAAGGATGCTAGGACTGTTTAGAAAATCATTATCTTCAAACTGGTTACAAGAACTGCAATAACATTTCTGTAACTATAGCCCTAGGCCAACCACAGATTTGTGACTGTATTTGGTGGAAGGAAACTGAAGCGTTGTTCATCAAAAAATGACCAAAAAGCATCTTTATAAAGGTGAGTTATGTGCTTCATACTCCTCGTGCACCGATTCTGCCCATAAGAAAGGAACAAATAATACAACTGCCTGTAAGACATAACACCCGGGCACCTACAGGGTGCAATATTAGTATTGACTAATATATAGTATATATGTTATTTTCTATTATATTTAATATAATATATACGCATTTGTATTAAACACACATATTATACACCTATGTATGTCTTAAATCCGGTGTAATTTTCCGTTATTTCGTTCATATAGTAGATGTTCTGCTATGCATTTTTCTATAAAGAATAGGTTTACTATATCCAGCCCGAAGCCTTTTCCCTGTTTGCATCATTCCTTAAGTGACAATGAGTCCTGTGGTTCTGTCGCGGCATATCGCGTACATCTTACGTACAGCAGTTATTCGACACCAGTTGCCAACATTTCATGAAGTGTACTGAAATATTTTGGCTTTATGTTTCTCTTAGAAACAGTATGTTTTATATAGAGGTTATATATATTTTCTACATAGATTTCTTTGGCGATACATTTTCTTTTTTTCATTTATTTGGCTCTCTCCTCGGCTGTTGCTAGTATCATAATACCAACAAAGGCAACAATAATATTCATTTCAAATTTTGGTACCAAGCCAACACGTTCGGGGGGAGGGGGGAGGGCACTAGTCGGTTACATCGACCCAAGTAATCTATTTTTAAATTCCTAGCACTAAATCAATCAGTTTATTTATGGGGGCGTAAACACACCACCGTCGATTGTTAAGCGATGCAGGGGCAGAAACACAAACACACACACACACACACACACACACACACACACATACGCACCTGCGACGAGGTTATTTCAGCTTCCGTCTACCAAACCCTCTCACAAAGTTTTTCTCGACTCGATGACACTTACCCAAAGGGCCAGGAAGTGAGACTGAACTTCGTACCGTTCATGGTTGAGAGCCGTTTCTTAGTGGCCAAGTCTTAGGTCGGATAATACGAAATTCTTCTTTAGCACAGCAAAAATGCTCCAGAAACGTTCTTGTTGATTGCAATTTCAATAGATTATATAAAGTAACGATTTCAGTGAGTTTGGACATTAATTTCCGATCTAATTTATATTTTATGATGCAGGTTTGTCATACAAACCAACATATTTAGTCCGATATTTTTGGTTTGATGATATCCATCAACAATTTCTCCCACAAAATATCTTTGTGAAGACAATCTAAGATTAACATAATTGTCACAAACATCTTTTCCATGTAACTAACCACCTTGAATGTAGAAGGTTTGACCCTGTCTGTGTCCCTTAACTTAATGAAAATTATATTTAAGTATGAGCTGGAGAACCAAATGTCGTTTCACGAAATTGAGACTGGTTATGTCAAAAATCCTTTAGAAATCAATCAGACAATTCGAAATATCTGAGCAATATAGATACATTTTTACACCTATAACTTCCATCAGCGACGACCACACAACCCTGTTTAATTTAGTTCAGCTGCAAAAGGTATTAATATTCGGATTGGTTCTGGAGAAACACGAACAAGAAAGGTCCTGAGACAATAATATCTCAAATGATTTAGTGTCCTGAAGTCATCCACCGAGTGACCTTGTTTCTACATATGAACAATCCAAGTGTATTCACACATTCTACTCTCACTATTTCTCTTGTTTATTCATAGAAAATGCTTTCAACAATTCGCTTCCTTTTGTGTGGGTATTTTCTATTATTTTTTTTCTCTTTTCTTCATTTATTTGGTTTGAATTCCCTCGACTTCCATTTTGAGAGTGCGTGGTTCTTATACTGTTTCTTGCCCATAGGGAATTTCACCTTAATCTGCATATAACCTTCTAATATTGTCTCCATCAGTAGTCTTTTGTTTGTAGTCTTTTAGCAAGTGTGTTTTCACCTTCTCTCTGTTTCCGCTTTCTTTTTCATGATGTTTGTAATTTTATGAACTTCTTCAACTCCTTTTGGTTTTGCGGAACTTGCTTTTTTCTGTTGGCACTTTTCTTAATATTTGTGTTAGAGTAATAGACTTCTTGTTATTATTATTACTGTTGGTGTTCCATACTGTGTTTACTTGTTTATCATAATCAAGCACATCCGGCAAGCTCACATCATTCTTCTTAGATATATTAGACTGGTTAACTTTTCAGCTTTTAAATAGCTTTATTCTCTCCGATGAATGAAAAGGTAATACCTGATCCAATTTCGTTGCAAGTCGGGAGATATGACGAAAGCAAATACTCCGACGTAAAAAGAAATGGAAGGCAAATGAAAGCTTCATATTCTTTGAAGTTGGATGAGTGAAATTTGTAGGGATATACGAGAGAAAATGTTGTTGTTAGCGATTTTCTTTCGTTCATGGTTTCACTCATGGTCTTGTCGCTATTATTGCCAATACTATCGCAACTTCTTCATTTTTCTTGGTAACAGTGTGGATTAACGAAATGATATAAGGGACTAATATTTTAAATACCATAACAATTGCATTATGCTGAATTTCTAACCTTTACCACCATCTCTATGAAACTTAGATCGACATTTTATCACGTTTTTGGGGATCCGTAGTATCTTGGATCCCAATACGAATCTTCAGCATTTTTCCATAGAAATATTCCCGAAACTCTACTACCTTCTGATATCCTACAATTCCCCACGTCATTTCCTCATGATTGAATGACGTATTCACTTTGGATCATCCTCAAACTATCGCAGCAGGGATGAGATGAAATTGTGGGTTAGAAGAGTAATTTACTCTTCTTCCTAAATAAAAAAAATTAAAAATCAAGGCTTTATCTGGTTTCAAATATTTACCTTATCTTTCCCAGAAAAGGGCACATCCAAATATTTCAAGTGTTTTTCTGTTTGACCCAGGTGTAGAGTTTCATGCTCAAACATTTTTTTCCCTTTGTATTTATTCATTCCACATGTATCATATATGCTAATTTGTATACTCAAGTGAGTAATTACTGTTCTTTCGCTATTGTTGTACTGATTCTCTTATTGTTGCCATTGTTATTAATGAATATATATATATATATATATATATATATATATATATGTATGTGTAAGGTATGTGTACGTTTGCGTGCGTGTGTGTGTGGTTGTGTGTATGTGTTTATACATATATGCATCCAGATATACACATATACATATTACTAAGTATATGTATTTACACACAAAGGTGCATATATACATAATCATACATAAACATACATACACGCATCCATCCATATATAGATACATACACATACATACACACATATATAAAATGAAATTTTAACCAAAATGTAATGTATTGTTCCTAAACCTTTCATTCGAATAAACAATTTTGCGGTATTTTTTTCATCCAGAGTTACCCATACACACCACGGTCTCTTACATCATACAAAAATACTGAGAAAGAATATTTAGAACGTTGGAAACTTATAACCAACGGACATATTCACAGAATTCAATATCGAAATTTAAGTACTTATGACAAAACTTTGATATCACTGAATAAGTTTTAAAATATTTCACAAAACAGATATATGATATTGATTATAGACATGAATATGCTGTAGATGAAAGAAGTTTTGGGTCATTAAAACTTCTTACTGTCCGTTTATATACGGTGGAGTAGTTTCACTAACATACAGTAAGCTATACAAAAAACAATGACAATATCAACTTCTAAATTCTCATCAGCTTGACATTGTCGAAGACATCATGGCGTATGTGGAATAATCCCATGCAGTAAGAAGTCTTAAGCTGAAAGCGGGGTGGACATTACGTATTCACACTTCAACAAAGGAATTCCGTTACTGTTCTTGCTTTATTTCTTTTCTATTTTTTTTCTTTCAAAAGAAAGGAAACAAAAACGTTCTCTAATGAGCACTGTTGGACTGGAAATGAAGATAGAGACACTATGCAAATGATTACAGATGCCTATGATATGTAGACAGAAAAGCATAGGAAAACTTGAATTTACTGTCAATTATAAAATGATTCAAAAGTGTATAGACAAGTTCTCACAATACGAATTTGTCACGTTTTTAGCCTAAACTGTCTTTCCGAGCATGTATTTTTAATATAAGAAGAATAAGGAATATATGGAATGTAGTTAAGAAAGTTAAAGTTAAAATAGAAGTGCATACGTACACACCTGCGCACAATCACACACATATACGTATTCATATATATATATATATATATATATA
>NC_068983.1:8567803-8570725 GCF_001194135.2 Octopus bimaculoides | reverse complement strand
GTGTGTATATATATATATATATATATATATACATATATACATATATCTGCATCATATATATATTCATGCGTGTGTGTGTGCATATATATATATGTTTTGCATGAATGTATATGCATACGCTATCAAATGCATATATTATATGTGTCTGTGTATGTGAGAGGGAAAGAAAAAAGAGGGAGTATGTGTGTGTGAGAGTGCAAGCGTGTTTGTGTGTATGTGTATGCGTGTGTGTGTGTGTTTGTGCGTATGTGTGTGTGCGTATAGAAAAAATATACAAAATGTGAACAAAGTTTTGGGAAAAGTTATAAATTGAAACAGAAGATTAGGATGTAAATGGTTACTTGCAGAATATAAAATAAAGTGTGCAAAAAATGAAACGGAGGACACGAAAGTAGGTATAAAAATTACGAATATTAAATACATGTAAAAGATTCTAAAATCCGAATTTAAACTTAAGGAAATCTAGAAAGAAAAGTTCCTTTTTGAAGTGCTGTAACAACCTTCTCATTTATATATATGTACGTACGTAAGATTCCTTTCATAATGCCTAATAGTAGAGATAAAATGATAAGAGAAAAGCAGAAGGATAAAATCAAATGAAAGTGAGGAAGTGAAAAAGAATAGGAAAAAAGTCAAAAAGCAGAATAAGGAAAAAGAAGAACAAGAGGAAAGTAAGGGTTAATTATGATGGGGGAGATGGGAAAATGGTTAAAATTGAAAATTGGCAAATCAGTGCATAAATGAACTAGGGACAAGTTAGTAGCAACCACAAGAGAAAATTAAAGTTAGATTCAGAGACGCCAGAGATTGGGTCGAGGAAAATAAAATATGACCAAGGAAGCCTTTCAAACGCATGGGTGGGAAATGCTGCCACACTCGCCGTACTCTCCTGATTTAGCACCAACGGATTTCCACTTCTTTCGTTCTATTTCAAATACTATGCAAGGAGTTTCGTTCAATACTGATGCAGAATTGGGAGCTTGGCTGGATCAATGTTTCGAGTCGAAATCAGGTGAATTCTACCAACGAGGTATTGAAAATCTTCCTGGACGTTGAGAAGTAGTTGTAAAGAACAAGAGTGAATACATTATTGATTAATTAGTTAAACCTTATAATATATATATATATATATATATATATATATATATATAGGTTTGCATTTATTTATTTATTTATATATATGTATATGTATATATATATGTGTGTGTGTTTGTGCGTGTGTGTGTATTTGCATATATGTATTTATCTATCTATATATGGGCGTGCGCGTGTGTTTGGGAAAGATGAAATATATAACATTGAAAGCAATTTATCTTAATACTTATTCTGCGTTAGTTTTACATGCAAACACTTGTCAACTTCACTAAATACAAAGAATTCTAAACCAGTTTCTATCGTCAGTATTGTGCACGACATATGCTATGAAACGGACGTAAATGAAACACATACGATGGACTAGAGATTTAACTTACACTATAACTTGCTGAGTGAGGATACAGATACGCCCCCGTTGGCGTGTGTTAGTTTATGAGTTTAGAATAGTGTTCTTTTTCATACAATCCTGTATATGTGTACATTACGTATTAAATGTCTTTTTATGAGGACAGAATTAATCTATGACATATAATATCAATTTTTTTTTATATTTCACTTTCTAATTTTCCTTTCACCTACTCAGAGACGTAAAAAAGCGCAAGCAGTACATTCGATCGATATAACATGACGTGATTTTTTTAGTATACTGTAACACTTACTGGTGAAAGAAACTAAATCCCTTGTAGCGCAAAGTGCTGGAACCGGAACATGTAATTGTGATACTAACTTACTAATCATACATCCATGCTTCAAAAGTATTTATTCATGTATTTTTCTATTAAATTCTTTATTTAAATGGATACATAATAGACGAAAGAAAAGCGAGTCCAACATATTATGTCAGATCTAATAGAATCAACACATTCCTTCTGAATTCTAAAAAAAGGATGATGCATTCGATTACGTAGTCGCAAGCGTATTATTTCTGCAAAACGCGGTCGTTTATGTCTAGAATGATTTTCTCATGAATTTGTTGCGTCGGTGTTTTAGTGGGTTTAACACAAACAACTGCCTTTAGTCAAGTAAATGATGAGATTGTTTTAAATCTTTGAAGTCTCTCGCAATTAGCTGTGCTTTTTGAATGAAGTAGCGGAGCTGCATCAAAATTTTTAAACTGAAGACCTGAGAAATAAATTCAAATAGTGAAAGATATCATTGAATTGTTAAGGCGTTTGCCTCGTAACCACATAATACAGAATCTGTTCTTTTGTTCGGCATCTTGATTATGTATCTTCTAATATGTTCTCGATTTGAGTGGTGTCATAAAAAAAGAATTTGTTAAATAGAAACTGTAAGTAGCTGTAAGTATAAGGCGGCGAGCTGACAGAAACTTTCGCACGCCGGGCGAAATGCTTAGTGGTATTTCGTCTGCCGCCACGTTCTGAGTTCCAATTCCGCCGAGGTCGACTTTGCTTTTCATCCTTTCGGGGTCGATTAAATAAGTACCAGTAACGCACTGGGATCGATATAATCGACTTAATCCGTTTGTCTGTCCTTGTTTGTCCCCTCTGTGTTTAGCCCCTTGTGGGCAATAAAGAAATCGGAAACTGTAAATATCTCCTATGCACTCAATAGCTTATATGTACCTCCACACATCTGTGTATTTATAGGAATAAATGTCGAAATTCGTCTTAAAACCACTATTTCTCAGCAATTATTTAAGCAAGTTTTCCTAGAAAGTTCTACGTGAAATCAACAATAAGATGTGCCAAGGACCAAGGTCGTTTCGATGTTTAAAAAAAATGATATCTAAACAAATGTTATAGCAGGGTAGGAATTTGCAATGCAATTCATATAATCCATGTCGTCTGTATATGTATATATATA
>NC_068983.1:8557462-8567466 GCF_001194135.2 Octopus bimaculoides | reverse complement strand
GAGAGAGAGAGAGAGAGAGAGAGAGAGAGAGAGAGAAGGGGTTAGTTCAGTTGATATAAATATCTTCTGTCTAAAAGTTGAAAGTATTGTAGGTGACACAAGAATCAAATTCAATTCTAATTATTCACCAAAGATGTTATATAGTTTGTCTGATGAGTTCAGATTGAAGACAAAAGCCAAGGAGCTTGTGTATATCTTTAAATTACCATAATGAGTTTGGCTTCAGGCCATAAATTATTTTGATTTGCACTAATACCATTTCAGAGATCAACACTTTCTGATCTGACTATAGTGAATCTGGCTTAATGGTAAAACATCAAACCAGACGACTGAAAACGGATGTCTTTGCAGCTAATTATTCACGTTGGATTGAAGTCCTGCCAATTCTATCACCCCGAAATTGAAATATACATTGATGATGATGATGATGATGATGATGATGTTGATGATGATGATGACAATGTTGACGACGACAACGACGATGTCGAGGTCGTTGAAGTTGATGGTGATAACGTTACTGTTGCTGCCGCGTCTGTTGTTTATAATCAAGCATGGTCTGTTCCAGCTGACCATTATTGGAAGCATATTAAAATCTAAACTGTGACTCGTCTTTATTCAAAGCCGTAATAAGTGATAAATTCAGGGACGTATGGTTTCTATTTCGAGCGAAATAGATACGTAGTTGATATTGTTATTCTTTTCGCACCGCGGCGGCTTAACTCGAGCAGAACTCATTAGACCTGTCCAAGCTATGACCATCCCGATTTTTCTCAGATATATAGAACTGAGAACTTCATCATGTTATGTATTTTCTGCTTTATGATGACAGGGATTGTTTTAGAAATCTTTGGCTGCCATTTCTAGTAGGCCGAGTAGGTGCACAGGCAATACACCGTATTGACTAAAGCAATGAAATCTTAATATATTTATTATCTCGAACAGTACGTTGCACTAAGTGACTTCCCTACTTAGCGTTAAATTTCTAAATGAAATATTTGTAACTATGAACATGTATTCAAATCACATGAAAGAAATTTTCTGTTAACATTCTAAACTGGAAACCATTTGGTTGATTACGAAAACGCTGGGGTACAGAGAATAGAAGAAATGGAGCAGCAAATTAAATTTATTGCAGCAGTTACTTATCTAACTTTGTGTAACTTCACTGTAATCAATCAAAATTACTTTATGTAACGTAGATTGGGTAAACTTCTTTCATCATAGACTCGGTTCTCTTGAATGTATCTGAGGTCAAAGTGAAATTTGAAAGATTAAAACTGCTTAGAAGTGCGTTGGTGGAAGGGGAGGTACACTTACAATTCTTGAGTGGTAGACGAAATCTCTTCTTCGGATTTAACAACGGTACCACTTGGCCTTTCATGCATTTTGGTTGCGGACAATCTCTTCCAAGCAGTATGTACATATCTCTCATCTAAGGATAGCATCCTTTCTTTCTCTACCAAATCTCAAATGTCCTGAAATGTGTGAAGTGTTTTGTCTATTCTCATTTCAGTAATACATAAAAAAAATCTAAATTAAAATGTAGAGGTGACTTTATCACCCCACTAAATGCATGGTCCGTAAATTAATGAAGGTACAGCGATAAATGTCAATTCTGGTACACAAATAAGATTTGACATTGAAATCTACAGTGATATGGCTACTTGAAATCTAGTTTAACTG
Source organism: Octopus bimaculoides (assembly GCF_001194135.2). Lineage (NCBI taxonomy): Eukaryota > Metazoa > Mollusca > Cephalopoda > Octopoda > Octopodidae > Octopus > Octopus bimaculoides. Next base: position 8,565,783 of record NC_068983.1, on the reverse strand, counting down.
TTTCATTCGTTTGTATTTTCGTACGTAATGCAATAAACAATAGCTTCTAAATTATAATCACTACCTTTTAACTAAGTAAAATGTATAAGAAAAGTAGAAAGGGTTATAGAAGAAATGCTTAGGAGTATTATTTCTTTTATTTTTAATTGATGAGTTCAAATCCGAATAAGGTTTTCTAAGCATTTAATCCATATAAATTTCTAAGACACATCTAAGAAGCACCAGCGATATATTTATGATAATTAGTCTTTTGCACGCTTTCATAAATTGTGACCTTGTGCAGGAGTTAACAACAGCTAAGTACTAAATACTCCAAGTTTCAGATTACTTATTCAACATACCTCATGAAATTTTCACATTTATTATTCCTCGGAGCTCTGTATTCTAGAATGAGTAGAACTTCAGTCGCGATTACTTGCACATTTCAACTTCTTGTTTAATTAAATCACATTCAAATGTGTTCACCTGCATCCAGGTGCAAATCATTAGCTGCATGTCATTATTATATATCGCGATTATTATTATTATCGCTGTTAGGAAAGTGGTTCTGCGTTAGAATCGTTAACATGACGGACAAAATTCATAGCAGCATTTCTTTATGTTCTGAGTTGAAATGCCGCCCAGGCCGACTTAAATAACTTGAGTACTGGGGTCGGTGTAATTGATTATTTCCGTCCCTCGAAATTTCAGTCCTTGTGCCTATAGCCGAATGGATTATTATGATCATTTTGTGATTCAGTGTACTTTGCGACACTTTGAGTAACTCTATTCTACTGCAGCCTCGTATCAACCATAGATTATATAATAACCAATGAACAATTACTAATGAAGTGAAAATGAATGAAAGGCTAAATCTATAAAAGTAATGTAATTGTAGTGTAAATTCAATTTCGGATACAATATTTTACTGAAAAAATAAAAAAAATAATAAATGCAGAAATTTCTACCACATCGTACGCAGATATATTTCGAAAACACAAGACAACTATCAATTTAGCAAGGAAGTAGCAGTGCGATCAAATATAATACAATAGGTCAAAATTGATATGATTAATTACGACTCATAAGTCGATATTTCTTTTTGATTGAGTGTAAAATATACTTCGGCTTCATAAGCATAAAAATTGCCAATTGATAAATCTAACTACTTTTTGAGAGTTTTGCTAAGAATAACACCTTGCAGTTTTTATTATTTCGGGTAGAATTAAAATTAGAAATACCCACTGGCTTCTTGAGTGAAAACTTTACATTCTAGACTATTATTGGTTGGTTGATTTGAAACAAGTTCTCAAAATTTGTGAAAGTGTATTAGCGTTTAAATCAAACGTGAAACTTTACTGGTACGGAAAAGATGAGTGGTAAATTCGTCCTCGAACATGCTTCAGCTGAGATAATGTAAGTAATTAAGTAACTCCGCTAGGTTAGCACACATTTAGCCTTTTCTGACAATGAACATCGCTAGTAAAGTCCATCATTTCATATTTAATTAATGTGGTGGTGATATCATAGACCACGTGCAACTTCAATACTAATAACTTCCCAAGAAGAAAACAGGTACGTCTTAGTCATATTTTCCGATTTTCATGAAACGCTAGCTAAATCTTTCGTAAATATTATCTGAAAAGTGAAATGAAACCTCAGGTAATGTGATTTTGGAATCATTCTGCCGAAATAAGGGCTAATACATGCGTGGACCAGAAGCAAAATATTGCTTAAATTACATCCTACCTTCTTAAAAGAGTAAGGAAACATTGAATAATAAGATTTGGGCATAATATGCATTAATTGAAGCTATGATCGTCACGACTGGAACATCTTTGAACATAGTTACAGCTGATCTTGTCTTTACAGGAGAGTTAATAAGAACAACCGTAACGTCATTCACAGCAATAATTTAAAGGCGTTAACGATGTATTTGAAGATTTGAATATGCGCGTTCAAAACATACAAGGAATACAATGGAAGCTGGATAGTTTTGAACAGTAGAATTCTAAGAGTTATTTTTCTGGTTTGCATCTGTAGGTGGCAATTCAGTAGGAAGAGGAAACTCAATAATGTTAATGTGCCCCGAGTATTGGAGACTTTCTAAGCTCAAAGCTCTTTAAAATATCAATAATTATATTCATATAAAAACCCCTAATAAATGAGAAGTAGATGTAACTGGAATGTTACTGACAAAAAAATACGAATCTCACACAATTTTATTTCTTTCTCTAATGTATTTCTCATCTTCATCTAAAATCCTAAATTATGTTTTCTATTTAATTCACAAAATAGAACTAGTTTGAATACTTGAAAGAATTTATTATTCGCTAATTGTTGAAGCTGTCAAGTCAGATTGCTATATGTAAATCTAAAGGAATTTCAAATGAATAAATTTAGAAATTTGAACTGAAGGCGGAATGATAAATGCAAATAGTTCATTTGATTTTATGCTAAGGCAATTTTGTTTCAGATAAGAGAGAACCAAAGGTATATATAGAGAGAACCAAATGTTTCTATCCTCGTAATATCGTATAATTATTTTATCAACTGCAGTAAGAGATAACAGTTTTTAAATATAATCTCCGCCGAGTTTCAGACAATAACGAGGAGGTCACATGTACTTTAGAGATGTGACGGCACAGATGGAATAATGATTTATTGCATTAGCACAAAGTTGCACTGTTGTAAAGGAATTATGGAGACGCTTCAATCAACCTCGGTAAATACATGCTACTTAAGATGTCGGCTCTAGAGCGATGAAAGGCAAAGGTGACATAGATGTGATGTGATTTGAAGTCAGAGATTACAAACGACTTATTCAAAAAATGAGAGCATTTAATTATGCTGTGTAGTATTTCTCATATATTCTCGATAGATATATTCTGAGTATTTTAACTGTTACTTGTTTCAGTCATTCTAATGAGTTTATATTTTTTTTTACTTTCTTTGTGGAAGAAGTTATACGAAATGAACTGTAAATGTTATATCTAGAGAGAAAACATGATACGAATTCTTACAAAAGACTTGACTCATAAGACATCTAAATGCTTGCTGGTGGTGTTAAACTGAGATTCGTTTTGGTTAAATATACTACCCAAGAACAGGAAATGCCCATGAAATTACCTTTAAGATGGTCTTTCCGACATATTTTCTTCAACAAACATTCCTTCACAGGGCTACGGTCGATACAAGGCTGCACTAGAATAAAGTTACTCAAAGTATCGCAAAGTACACTGAATCACAAAAGACACGCGAGACGTGTGTGACAGTGAAATTCATTTTAATTTCATTATAACCGACATAAAGTTAGATAAGTATGATAACATCGATTTTTTTGGATGCACTTTGACTACAATCTATGAGTCGCTGTCATGCGTTCTGGTAGTGGACAGATCCAGTACATCAAGATTGTAGGGTGTGATATGTGCAATGCCGTGTATGCTCTCCCTGGGTGTTCAAAAGGTCATACACCATCGCTACATGGATTGCATGTGGCGGTTCACAAAACCCATTGGCACCTATGACCTCACCCCGGGGAAAGCTGTCACCAGTTCCACACAAGTTGTCGGCCTTGGGACCACCTGATTTCATCCCACAGGTGTTCAATTGGGTTCAAATACAAGATGAGAGCCGGCCACATTATGGTTCTTTTGTTATGCTGACGCAGGAAGTTCATGGTGACCCTGGCCTTGTGGGTGGGAGCATTGTCCTGCTGGAACACGTGGCTATGGTGACGCGTAAAGAAGAGCACGATGTGAGGTCTTAGGATCTGGTCAACAAAGCGCTGCGCTCTGATGCCATTCACTCTGCCTGCATCAACATTGTGGAACTGATAGGGGTTAATTCTCTGATTTAGGCTTATAGCAGTCCAAACCATGATGGTTTTGCCAACCCACACGTCTCTCTCCATAACACATGCATCTCTGTAGCGTTCACCCCTCCTACATCACACTCTCATTCTGCCATTCGTGGTGGAAACACAGTACCAGTTCTCTCGTCAGAGAAGACTAACAACCTCCATTGTTGATGCCGCCAATATCGGTGCTGCGTGTGGCGGGTTGGTGAGGACAGGCCCTCGAGCAGGATGACGGCAATGCAGTTTGTTGGCGGCCACTATATCTCGGGAATAATTTTTTAGAATTTACCATACACAAATGATATTTTTAAAAATCGCGTTTCTTTTGCAGTTTCATGTATGCGAACAGACTTCTGAATGACATATATATACTGCGAGCATAAATTTATTGGTACGGGTTAATACGTCAAATGAAATGATTTACATTCTCATTATATTTATGAACGAATATGCTAGAAGTATTTCCAGGCACCTGATGTACCTCCTTCATGTCAGCTTAACTTGACATACATTTCTTAAAACAAAACACAGATCCACTTGATAATGTGATCCTAGATACACGTGAATAACAAAAGAAGAGGCAGAATGGTCATAGCTCGAATTCCTTTTTGATAATTGGTCTGCAATAACAATAGCAACAGCAACAATATTCACCATCGTTGATGACAAGGACGACTACGATGGTTTTGTCCTCCTTCCTTAGACCCATTTCACTGAAAGTTAAATCCAGCTCCCAATAAGTGCAATTAACAAAATAGCTTAGACAGGTGACTAACCTTATTCTATTGACTTTGGAACATAAGATTCACTGATGTTCGTCTTCTATTTATCTAAAACGAAAACTAACTGGCATATATGACTTGAAAATTGACTGCCAGCAGAAATCTCAACTTGATATTTCTAAGGGCCGGGTTATTTATCTATTATTCTACAGCGTCAATTAATTGCTTTCTACATCTAACAATAACGAGATAGATTTTCTGTGAATTAGTGTTGATGTGTATTAATAATAGATTTTATCAGAATCACAAGGACACACATTTCTGTGAAATAACCGATCGATAATATCGATCACAGTACTTGAAATGTATTTATTTTATCGACACCGGAAGGATAAACGGTAAAGTCGATTTTGAATTTGATCTTAGAAAGGAAAGCAACGTAGTTAAATTACAAAAAGACATTTTCTCTGACGATTTACTGACTTTTCAATATGGCGTATTAGCAGAATCGTTAGAGCGTAAAACCAAACGGCTTGCGGTATTTGTTCCGTTTCTCTGCTCTCTTTTTTCAAATCCTGCTGAAAACAGTTTTATCTTTCATCTTCTCAGGGTCGGTACCTTAGGTTAGCAACCCAGGGCGGAGGAAGTAGTTTGTAGTATTTCTTAGGAATCTTGCAGTTGTAAATACTTTTATAAGGTATTGTTAAATCGGGTGAATTAATTTGTACACCCGATTTAACAACTTAATTTTAGCAGAGTTCTCTATGCTGTAAGCATTCAGGGCCACTTCCATTGTCTGAGGATACCCTTCTCCCTACGATTCAAATGTCTCGGACTCCCTGAACCAAAAGTGTATCATGGGCGGTTGAATACCATTCATCACGCCATAGCAAAGTTGTGTAATTTCATGATGTATATTATAATTATTGATATTAAAAAAATAATTTCAAAGTGGAAAAATATTTTACTGAGCACTTTGAAAATGTCCTGCTTATTAGCAATATCACCGTCGATGATATAATTTCACACGTTAAAAATGCGGTTCTGCAAATAGTCTAACATATTTGTGGAGCAGCTGTAGAGATTAAAAACCCAGCATTATTATATTATTTATGCATTCTACTTTTACTATGACAACATCATTCCTAGGATTATAAACAAATATACGATCCATGTAATGGGAATTTCAATCCATATAGAACGACGAACACTATTGCAACAAGTTCTTTACCCTTCATTTTCTAACATTTTTACGAAACCAAATAACACGGTTTAAAACGTGAAAAATAAATTCAAAATACAATAAAATTTTCAAACAGATTTCTATATGGATAATATTATTGATCAGAATCCGACTCAAAGTTTTCAATAGATTTTCTAAATTTCTATAATGAATCCTTTCAAAAATACGTTTATAGTCAACATAACGGTTATAAAGTCGGGCTTCAATACAAAGCTGCTGATAATAAAAGAAAATTTTTAAATATATATAAAAAATACAAGCATGTCTTCCAGATAATATTATAAAAGTAGCATTTGAAATGTTGCTTTGACTCAGTTAAAGAACGTAAATATCATAGATTCGGAGCACAACAGCTACAGTACACTGAGAAACATATGATTCATTGCGATGATATAAAAAAATGTTGCACGTGAGAATAACACATCTTCAATATAAACATTTATATATGTATATATATATATATATATATATATATATATATATTGGTATATATGTTTGTGGTTGGGGCTGCATTAATGGATTTTAACATATATAGAAATATGTTTAAACCAAATTAAACCTTATCTTATAAAGAATTTTCCACGTATAGTAAAATATTTATTTCTAATTTTCGTACATAAATACACACATGCATACACTCAAAAACACGAAAACTCTCTCACAAACACATAAACACAAAAACACAAAAATCTCTCACACACATAAACACAAGCTGAGATAGATAGATAGATAGATAGATAGATAGATAGATAGATAGATAGATAGATAGATAGATAGATAGATAGATAGATAGGTGGTGAGCTGGTAGATTCATTACTGCGCAACACTTACAGCATTTCTTCCAGTTTAACGTTCCGAGTTCAAATACCTCCAGAGTCGACTTCTCCTTTTATGATTTCGGTGTCGATAAAATAAATTGAACACCGGAGTTGAGATAACCGACCTATCTCCACCTCCAAATCTCCCGGCTTTGTGCCAAAATTTGAAACTAAGACATAGATAGATAGATAGATAGATAGATAGATAGATAGATAGATAGATTATACTTAACTGTATGTGCGTATGTGTGTACATGAATGTGTTTGCACTTGCACCTTCGAGAGTTTGTGTATGTATGTGTGTATACGTATATCGTTGTATTTATATATTATAGTTGAACATTACATAAGGGCCTTCCACAAAGAAATATCGATTTTCGCATTTCGTTAACTGCACGAGTAATACTTTAGACAAACGTCGTCATACTTTCATACTGAATTCCACTTCAATAAGATAGCAGCGTAACATCATGAAATGTATTATAATTACTATGATATAAAATAATTTCAGACATGAAAACTATTTTGCTGAACACTTTGAAAACTTTCTGCTCATGAGATATATCGCTGTTGATGACAAAGTTGATATGTTAAAAATTGTGATCTACCAGCCAAAAAGATATGAATGTTGGTGTGGATATATGTGGTAAGAATCGTTCACTGAGAATCTCTATGGTTTTTAGTATAACTTTCCTGCACGGAGCCTTGCTCAATTTCAATTCTAAGGTAACTGCGGACGTACCGAAGCGTTAATGAGCAATTTTATAGCTGCAAAATATGCGGACATAACTGGAGAGACAATAATAAAGAGACAATAATTGGATCTGGTTGGAAGCCTTAATCCAGCATATGCTTCACAACCATCATCCGCGACATGGATACATATTAAAGATTCCATTCTGTAGCTATAGCTAGTATCATACCTCCGGCTGATTTTCCTTTTTCCTTCAGTCAGTTACTGGCACTTTCAAATGAACAGCTGACGGTACCCTTCTATCTCTGACAACGCTCTTCAAAATACACATTTGTTATAACTAAAATGGATGGAATTCCCTGTGATTTTCAGGGAACCTCTGATTATTAATTTAATGTTATTTTGAAATTTTAACACGATTTTTTTTTTGTTGTTTTTTTTGAGCGAAAGTTACAGTGGAATTAAATATTATACATACATTATACACCTTTGTTAAAGAAAGTGTTTAAGCATATTAACATTTCACACAACCCTTATGCATTTGACATTGCGATCATATTCACGTCATATGAAGCTCTATATGCCTCATTAATTTCTGCTGCAACCGTTTTATATTCTACTGGCATGATAGGAACTTAAAGATTTCATCGACCATCCCTTTTGTCTTACTACCATTTATCAAACGCCTTTTTACAACGATTTAATGTGATAGCTCTAAATATCAGCCTGGCGTATTTCAGTTCCGAGTACCGCTTTGATGCGGATGACTCTTAACCACAGTGCCACTGCTACATTTGAGAGTTCGACTGCAACCAAAATCAGATACGTAGTGTCGTATTTCCTATGCACATCCGGAGATATTTATTTATATATCCTGTGTTCTAGACGTCGTGATTGCTATTATCATTGTCGTTTTGACTGTCACTTAAAAACAGCTTCATAAAAATTGCACAAAAATAATGGCCAGCAGAATTTCATTCACAAAAAAAAAAAAAAAAAAAAG
>NC_068983.1:8555194-8557452 GCF_001194135.2 Octopus bimaculoides | reverse complement strand
AAAAAAAAAAAAAAAAAAAAAGGTTGAACATGTGATTTGATAGAGACAGGAATTAGACAAGAGTATCATCTTCATAGTGAATGACAGATGTAAGTCGTGAAGTGAGATAAGATTGGGATATGATTATATGATATGATGATATGATATCAGTGTGAAGGACAAAATAGGGGAAAGGAATGAAATATGGTTGGTTTGGATTATGGTTGGGAAAATTCAGATTGAAATATGATTAGTATGTTACTACAGGGCAGGCCATGTATAATATGAGTTAGGTAGTAACTACAGTTGCTGGATCTATTTCAAAACGGGGGCACCAGTATTTTCTTAACGAAACACTAACGAAACACTTTGAAACTTGGGACACTGGTAGAATGTGTCATATAAAACATCTTTTACTCTTAGTCTTCTTAACAAAAAAACGTACATCGCAAGTTATTCTATGTTAAAGTTGTCGTATTTCTGTAATGTCAACCAATCACTGACGTCTATTCAGCTGAATAGAGTTACTGCTGGGTGGTCATAAAAATGTTATTCCCTGTGACATATTTCATCCGGTTTAATCGTAATTTATACGCATATATTGTTTATATAATAAATTACGCTGTGCGTATCTATGTGAGTAACAATTTTAGAGTTCGGATTCTAGAGTTAGGGTTAGGGTTAACAGTCTAGTTAGGGTTAGGGTTAGGGTTACGGGATTAATACGATATACACAGTTAGAGCGCTAACTGTTTTCAGCTGAATAGACGTCAGTGATTAGTAGAAATTATCGAAATAAGACAATTTTTTACATGAAATAAATTCGAATACAAAAATTTTTTTCTGTTCTATAACACAAAATAGATAAGTATACGAAGTTTGAAAGTCTTTCGGTACCAAAAACACTACATAAAACATAAATGAAAACTGGTGCCCCCGTTTTGAAATAGATGCAGATTGAGATATGATGATATGATATCAGTGTGAAGGACAAAATAGGGGAAAGGAATGAAATATGGTTGGTTTGGATTATGGTTGGGAAAATGCAGATTGAAATATGATTAGTATGTTACTACAGGGCAGGCCATGTATAATATGAGTTAGATAGTAACTACAGTTGCTGTTAAAACGTATATTAACTCTCTCATCCTCTCTCTCTCTATCTGTCTTAGTGGAGACCAATACGATAGCAAGTTAGATAAGAGATGTAAAACAAGCAACCGGTAGGATTGTCATGGATGGAACGAACATAAAACATAAAAATGATGCAAAGGATTAATGTTAAAATGCATATTCTATTTGCTGTTCTAAACAGTAGGACTCCGTATCTTTGAAAGAAGTTAACTTTAGCGTTCAACGAAAAACCTGTTTACGTCACACTTTCGATGTTGCCGTCTGTATTTTAATATTCTCGACATCCGTTAATTTCACGGTTCTAATACTGTTATACGCATTGCATTATTATTTTCTGGTGTACAGAATTGCAAATTGTATTGTTAAGAGGTAGAAGTTTGGAGTATGAACACAATATATGAAAGATGCTATTACTGTGTGACGGTAAAATCATCCTTCTACCAACATAATGAATTTCCAAAATTGATATTTATAATGTAATGTAAAATATTACCATAACCGTGTAAATTGGCAATAATTGCAGAATTATAAATATGAATATGATATCATATATCTTTGCTTAATGTTCACTCTTTTGAGACTAGAATATACTTCCCGGCCTTCTGTTTCTATTCGTATATATTTCAGATAATCATAATTAAATTGCTTTCTGACATATAAGACGTAATGAGAAATTTATTAGGAGAAAGTACTTACAAATAATGTACAATACAGCTAATATTGTAATTTGGAGTATTTATTTCATATATAATATATCTGCTCTTCAAAATGTCTATATAAATATGAGCCACATTTGCTTATATTAAGATAAACATAAATTGTATCCTGCAGTTCATTTAATCCATTACTGATATTTTCATATCAAATTATAGATTCCTTATTGAATAAACAAAATATTATATAGAAAGCGATATAATGTTGTGCACAACTTTATATAAATTTCTAGATATTTTATCCATTTCTAAGTATAAAATTATAGTTTTTAATATACATTTTACTTTACAATACTTTTAGGTACATGTAAAATTTGTGATACATATTTATATATACATACACAAAGAGACATGCAGGTATATATACCTATACATATACATATATACATGCATACACACACACACACACACACACATACACACACACACACA
>NC_068983.1:8553710-8555184 GCF_001194135.2 Octopus bimaculoides | reverse complement strand
TATATATATATATATATATATATATATACATATATTCATATGTATGTATATCATGTACTTATATGTTATACATTGACTATATAATGCATATATATGTATATAATACATATCTCTACAGATATGTCTACGCAAATGTTTATAAACATATATCTCCATAGATATGTTTACGCAAGTATTTAAATACATATATTTATATATATATAAATGTCAATTTCTGTCTGTCTGTTACCAGCTTAGTGAATAAACCACCGAACCAATATTCACGAAACTTTGCATACATGTAACACTAACATCCGGTTCATTAATAGGTTAATTGTATTTCACTAAAATATCGTTAATATGCCCCTCAAGGGCGTTGGATGAATTATGAGATAAAATGAGAAAGTTGCAAAACATATAATTCTGAGGAAGTAACAGAGGGAAAGCTAGTAGCAGAGAGAGGGTAACATATCAATGAAGGCAATAACAGCGGTGTGAATGTGATGTAACGTTAATAAAGCTGTAATATATACGTAACACTGCATGCATACTTTCGTCAATACATACATACAACACACAAACACACACACACAAACACACACACATACATACAGAGAAAGGTGGGTGTGAGAAATACGTTGCTTTAAGGAGAGAGGTGGGTTGTTGAATTTTCTGCTCTCCATCGCAATGAAACACTCACCTCCATACATTCATTCATACATACATACATACACACAAACATACATACATGCATACATACATACATACATGCATACATAGGAGCACTCCGTCGGTTACAACTACGAGGGTCCCAGACCATCAACTGAACAGCGTGCTCATGAAATTAACGTGCAAGTGACTGAGCACGCCACAGATACGTGTACTTTTAACGTAATTCCCAGGGAGATTAAGCGTGACTCAGAGTGTCACAAGACTGGCCCTTTGAAATACAGGTACTACTCATTTTTGCCTCCTTAGTGGACTGGTGCAACGTGAATTAAAACGTGTTGCTTAAGGACACAGCCCCTCGCCGTGAATTGAACTCACAACCATGCAATCGTGTCTGCTATACGCCATTTTAAACTCGTGATTACCTGTGTGTACGTTTTAAAATTTGTGTGTGTACGTGCGCGTTCGTGTGTGTCCATTTGTGTGTGTGCATATGTGTGTGTCTTTGTGCGCGCGCGCGCGCGCGTGTGTGTGTTTGTGTGTGCCACGTCCTATTACTGTCTGACTCTCTACATTTGTAGGTTATCCATATTACTGTCACAAATTATGAGATTTAAAAATTACATGAAAATTTTTATATATTGACAAAAGATTCGGGATAGGAATGGAAACGGAAATAAAACGAGAACTGAACAGGGAACGGTATAGTAGGACATGGAACAGTGTAATGAGAATGGGAAGTGGAAATAACCCTTGTTTTTCCGGGTATCACCAGATAATACAAATAGTATACATACATACATACATATATATATATATATATATA
>NC_068983.1:8548506-8553289 GCF_001194135.2 Octopus bimaculoides | reverse complement strand
CACACACACACACACACACACACACTCACACATGCGCATGTGTCTTTATATATTGAAATACATGCATGCTGAAAAATGGGGTCTATTCATATGCATACGTTACAGCTAAAGTATGGTACAATGCATCCTTTACTTTAGAATTTACATTGAAGTAGTTATAATATATTTAATGATAATATGCTATTCTAGTGATTGATGTTACGCAGGATACTGAAGTGAAGCTATTATAAGCCTAACTGAAAAACATGTCGATTCTAGAACATAGGGCGTTTTCGTTATGTACATTTATTGCTGATAATTATGTGACTTGACCTACGCGACGAAGCAGGAATTTTTGTGTTCCAGCCTACGTTTATTAACTGTAGCACATATAAGTCACAACCCATAATCTTAAATAAAGGAAGTTACTGGCATGGATTATATAGTACAAGATGCTATAAAATTGTGCGTACAAGGAAGGGGTACGTATGAAACCTCATATTGAGGACAATCTGGACTACAAAAGGATTAGTTTATGTTTGGTGCAACAAATCATGTATAATAGCTCTACAAAAATTCTTCAGACAAAGAATCAAATAGTACATACACGTATGCCTGCATCCACAAGTAGAGCAACACACACACGCAAACACAAAACTACAGTTTCTAATAATTGCATTCCACTGACATGGATTTCGTGAAGCTAGGACTATGGCAGAAAAAAAAATTCTAAGCTGCCTGAGGTTAACTCGAACCCGAATACACAGCTTTGCCTAAACAACTTCTTACCCATATATCTATGACACATATATTTATGCCTCACTTATTTTAGTATCAATTAAAAGGATTTTTTAAAAATCGAACATTTGTGTGTCCGTATGACAATTACTATTATAAAGATAGTTACTGGTACAGATTTCCTTAACTTCAAACGAATTAAATACTAAAATGATTTCGACGGAATTTTAGCTCGGAAAAAGGGACATGCACAAAGAGATAGTGAAAATCATTAAATACTGTATTCTACTTATTTTTGCTTTATAGCATATTGTGAAAAGGTCAAATTTTAAACCTTTACATTGTGTTTGATCAATCACAGAGAAGTAATGTAACTCTCTTTTATGGAAATCATTTTGTGAAATTTTTATGGGAACTATAAAGCTTTGTACATTGTAACGGTAATTTGGTTCTTTGCGAAATAACTTTTCGAAAATATTATATTGTTTCTTCGTAATAAAGAGAATGAAATTACAAAGCAAGGATAGAATACTTGTTTTGAAATTGCTTCTCTGATCAGTTTTCGATTCGTTCGAATACGAGCTGTATCATAAAATACGGTATGGTAGGTAATTATCGAAGGATAATTACCTTCTGCAACCATTAATTGGAATTGACAACAACATAGTTCTTACCAATAAAATCACGTGACTTGAATGAGGACGTTTAAATTACAGACATTACCGATAATGATTTCTTCCATTCTCATTCGCTTCCATATATCTCAACTAGTATTCACCTATAAGTATATCAGTATATTTTCCTATCATTAACAAATGCAATCGTTTTCGCGTACAGAGCGACATAACAATGCTTGCAGAGAAAGCTATTAATTATAATGAAAAGCGTTATTTTACAGCAAGCGTGATGTAAAAATCATGTTGGGTAATTATTTTCAAAGCAAGTTTCTTTGAAGATTCTCCTCTTTATTGTAGAATAAAAGTATATATTATGACCTAATGCTAGGTGAGAGTCGTACATATTAAATTATAGCAATCTGTGAATATTTGCTAGTGAGAAGTATATTGTTAACGGCAATATTCCATCTGAAATATTTTGTTAGATTAATTTCGTGTCAGATAGAATATGTCTATATGTTTCTTTCTAATTAAAGCACAATATCAACTGACAGGATTTTATTAGACTAACAAAATTACACTTTGTCAATACAAGTTGGTAAATGGATATTCGATACAAAGCTAATTAGTGACACAATCATATAGGCAAATATTCATCAGATAGTGAATTTTATATAATCAAAGCGAAATTCACTACAATTAATGTGCTACCAGTATACAAAGACATACAAGGATTCCTGTTAAGAAGCTATTGTATAGACATCAGCTATTGTATAGACAAGGCTAAAATATAATTTTGCACCAAGAATACGTGGCGATATAGGCGAATAGGAAATAGCAAAACAGAAAATTTAATTCACTCAATGTAATTTTATCATTGAAAATTTTTCGTCACATAAGTTATACTTTTGGGGGATATAAACATATAAAAATGTCATAACAAATCGCTTTTGTTGTTGTTTATTAATGCTAGGCAAATCTTTGTGAGCAGTATTATGACCAAAAACCTGTTAAGGAGTTGACTATTCCGTATGCGTTTGTATAACAAGAGATATGTTGAGTACTACAACTAGCAAACCGATGACCACCTAAAGTTTGTAATATAATCGTTGCATTTTAGTTTTCGGTGTGTAGACCAAATTGTGATGACACTTTGTATCACCTTGAGGTATGAAAAAAATAACAAAAATAACTTATTTTACTTATGAATATACTCTGCAACCAACTGATACCTAAAATTTGTTGTTATTGCTGATCGATGTCAGATCAATCCTAATCGATTAAAAATGTTCTAATTGTGCCCTGTCCGATGTTTCATAAAGAAATTTATGACACTTACACAAAATGTCCATTCTTTAAGGTCGTGAGAATTTGAGAAATATGTGGGCAGGTCTACAAAGCAATTAAATATTCTCTCCAAAGCAATTAAATATTCTAGCAGGTATACAATGCAATTAAATATTCCATTAGTAACTTGGTAACGCATACGTTGCTGCTACAAGGCAGATATTCAAAATACTTTTCAGGAATAAACCCGAAAAGTATACATTAAGCGTTGTTTATTTTAGAATCACGAAATACTCGCTACTTTGCTGCTGTGAGAGATGAGACCCTCGATTTGAAGTCTGTGTTTATGTTCCCATATGTTAGCTGTTCGGCAAAAGAACAGAAATTTGTAACCTATTTTACTATTATTTCTGTTATTTTTGAACGGCGAGCAGGCAAAATCTGTAGCACTCTGGACAAAATTCTTAACAGCATTTTATCTGTCGTTACATTTAGAGTTCAAATTTCACTGAGATCGATTTTCCCTTTTCGGGGCGATGAAATAAGTACCAACCATGCACTGGTGTTGACATAATCGACTATCCTTTTCCTCCAAATGTCCAACCTCTTCTTATAGTACAGTGGATTATTGTTATTTCTAAGGTGACGAGCTTGTAGAATCGATTGCATGTCAAAGAAAACGATTATCTAGAATTCATCCGGCTATTTATGTCCTCTTTTTAAATTCTACCGAGAACCTATTTGCCTTTTATTCCTCAGGAGGTCAATAATGTAAGTATAAATTGAACATTGGGATTGACGTCATCGACTTATCCTCTCTGCTAAACTTGCTCGCATTGTGATAAAAATTGAAAGAGATATTTTTATTGCTGTTATTTATCCCCATAACATTCTTGTAATCTATCATCATACGATTAAGGATGTGTGTGTATGTGCGTCTGTGTGTGTGTCCCCAAATGCAGCCAAAAGGGAAATGAATGTGAACAAGTCGAGGAATTAACAGATCAGGGCAAGGCACGATCATCGGAGATAACAAAATAGAATAGTTACTGGCATTACTATATGAACAGCGCGAATGAATGTTGCCCGCAATGTTAGACTTTGTAATAAATTTTCCCCTTAATTGAATATGTAGTCCTTTCGCCCATGATAAACTTGTATATTTAAAACAATCAGAAATTTAAATCAAATAAGGGACCAGAATTACTAAATAGAAAATCAAATATACATTGAATAATGAAGAAAGTTTACCTGCGGATAGTTTGCATTCTCTGCCAAGTTCTCTGATTAATCGTGTGCATGTATAATTTCCTTGTATCTTCTTGTTGAAAGTCTAGCGTGTTTTATAAACGCATTAGTTTCATTAACGCTTTCTTTTTTATATTCTTAAATTAATCATACTTAAACTTGTCGATGACGAAAGGTAACTAAGTAAAGAAGATCCGATTTTTCAATCACGTAAATCATCATTAGCCAATATTTTCTGATCTGTTTTAGCGTTTTGAAGAGGGTGAAGTTTACGGGGAGAGGTGTTTTGCTAGTATTGCACGACTACGTAGGTTCCCACACACGGGCGTGAAGTGTGTTTTCAGCCCAATATTTATCTACATTCTTTTATTTATAGTTTTATAAGTACATCAAGATCTAATCCCAAAAGAAATAATTCCATCTTCTCGAAAGTTTACTAATGCTTAGGGCATCTAGTTCCTATTTTTAAGGGTATCACACTGCAATAAGTGTGTGAATCTGAGAGGGGAATATGTTGAATAAAATCAAAATTAACTGATCCTCATGTATCTTCTTTTACGCAAAGCCAGAAGATTTTAAGCACCACATTGTGTCTGCGTGCGTATGTGAGCGTGCGTGTGTCTGTCTGTTTACGCACGTATGAATATATGTATGTGCCTGATATTTATTTAAGTCATTAGACTGCAGCCAATACTTATTTTTTAAAGTAGTTTTTTTCTATAATTATCTTCTACCGAACCGCTATATTATAGACATGGAAACAAAACAAAAGCCGTTGTCAAACGCCACGTGGTACATACTCAACAGAAATACAAAGAAAAACCACATATAATATGTATATACATACGCTCACAAACATATCTATGAATGTGTGAGTACATATATATATATATATATATATATATACACTCATG
>NC_068983.1:8547198-8548397 GCF_001194135.2 Octopus bimaculoides | reverse complement strand
ATATATATGTGTGTGTGTGTGTGTATGTGTGTGTGTGTGTGTGTGTGTGTGTGTATGTGTGTGTGTGTGTGTGTGTATGTATGCATACATACGTATATACATACTTACATACATAACGTTTTCATGTATTCGATGGATAGTCAACATGGGTGCATAGAACTTTAACTGGTGAATATTTAGAGATTGTATAATTGTAATTTTATTCTTATAGCAAAATGGGAACTATATCGATATAACATTGATGAATCACCGCTAAAATTGCTTTATAACCTTAAATGATCTTCCTTATTTCATTTTGGATTTGTGCCACTCATATTCAGAGCTTAGAATAAAACTTTAAATACAGGTCATTCGACAACCCGGCCAGGAAACAAGATACACGCGTCAATTACACACAGGTTAAAGATGTTTAACGTGAATAGTTCTCTTGTGTAGGCATAGAAAGGTTAAATAGCTGAAGAGTTCAATTAATTACAGCTGTAATTTATTATTAGATGAGTCTGCTACCTGCTATCACCACCACTACCACTATTGCTGATGTTGTTTCCGTTCTATTATTTAAAGACAAATATCGACCTGACGTGTAATTCTCTCTTTATAACAATTTACAAGATTCATTCCGTGCAAAGAGTTTAATTCAGATTTCAGAAGAATCAAATATTAATTGATTCCCAATAGTAAAGATTAAAGGTGGCTAATTTAATTTTATTTTTAATACAAATTTCTACAACGTGTAACTTCATTTACTAATATTCTCAATATACTATGAGATAACAATCTTTCACAGGTAAAGATTAATTTGGCTCTGACTTATAAAAAAATGCTTAGTTAAGCAACATTCAGCTTTTCTCTAAAAATTAATGGGATACGCAAAACATACTTAGATGCAAACGCATATAAACACGCACACACATGTATGTGTATATATATATTTATATCGATACACACACATATTTGTAGTCACATAGAAAAGAGCGAAAGAGAAATAGATGTGATATATATAAATGGTCACATAGACTGATATATATATCGCTGACCACTACACACATTTTTTCTCTCCTTGTTTCTTTGTATTGAAGAGCGTAAGCTCGGAACGTTAAAGTCTTTCTCTATTTCCGAGCGTTATACTAATACATCCATTTGTTGTCTACACCACCTGTCTTCGTCTGTTGTTTTTTCGTGAACTCTCCCTATATATA
>NC_068983.1:8539114-8547092 GCF_001194135.2 Octopus bimaculoides | reverse complement strand
GAGAGAGAGAGAGAGAGAGAGAGAGAGAGAGAGAGCGAAAGTGAAAGAGAGAGAAATAAGTAGATATATATTTTATGCACGGCATATAATTTAACTATAACAAAGCTTGACTGAGGTTGAAATAAGAATGCGAATAGGTTTTTTAAATGCTATTGACATGGCAAATAAAAAATTTAAAAAAAACATCTCCGAGTGATTGTCCCACAGTGTGTTGAGGGTTTGTCGGAATAGAAATTCTAGCGTTGATTTCTTTTACTAAACATTTCAAGGTGGTATCCCACGAGACCTGCAGTCAAATAACTGAAACGCGGGACAGAAAACAGGTAAAACTAAACAAAATTTTATCGTGGGTTAAATAATGATCTCAACACACTTTCCCATAAGAGAAATGTGCGAAAACACAGTACTGAACTCCTTAGCAGACATTTTAATGTGTTGTTGAACACCCATCTAAAAAATACCATTTTTGCACAGACGTCAACGAAGTTTTTTCACATTAAGAGCGTAGAAAGTGGCTGTCCGTATTGTTTTATCTACAATAACGTTTTGAAATGCTTAAAACCTTTGTAGCATCCCAGAAAATCTTGGACAGGAACGCAATCCCTAGAGGCATGAACATTGCCTGAAATTCATAGCAGACACTGTGGAACTTGCGTGGGCCTGTACACATTGAAGAAGAGTGTCGCTTTTGTGAATATTACCCCTTCCGATAAACTCAGCTGCCAGGGCATACGACTCATGACACAAGAATATGACGAAATTTACGATGGAGCCGAAGTTTCTAGAAATTGGTTCAGCAAATGTAAGGCCAGTTGCGATGCTCTCCGCGTGAATACATAACAGATAACACGTCTTGGAATTTCAATTCACAGGTACGTTTATATTGAGTAGGGGAAGGAAAGGAAGTAAATGAAATATGCTGAGCAGGTAAGGTTATGTCGTAGAAAAGCCTGAAGGTCGGATATGATAGGATTTCAGTCGCATGCAAAATATTTAAAGAAACTGCAATATTCTGAGCATCACAGGAACCAGGAAGCTAAAGAGCATCACGTTGGCTATAGAAGTAAATTGTCTTGCATACGTTCAGTGAAGCTTTACCTAGCGTCGAAGGATTATCGACTGCTATTTCCAGCAAAAATTGGTACCATGTTGTGCCACTATTTCCTATTTATAATTCTAACTTTACAGTACTTTATTTCGCTGGAAAATATTATTATTGTATTATATAATATATATATATAAATATATATATGTGTGTATGTGTGTATATAGGTATGCATATAGGTGTGCGAGTGTATATGCATCACTTAAAAGTGTGTTGCATGCAGAGTTATACACATTCGATAACGAAGCGGACAATGACGACAACAAACAGGTGTACGGCAGCTAACCTGCATGCATGCATACGTAACACGAAATAGGTGACAGGAATATAAGTGAAAAGTACTTCTACGCATCACGGATTATTGATAGGTCATTGAGTAACTGGTTCAAGCTTCAAATCATGTGTGTGTGTGTATGTGTGTGTGTGTGTGTGTGTGTGCGTGTGTGTATGTGTGTGTGTGTGCGCGCGCGCGCCCGAGTATCTTTGAGAATAAAGAAATAAAGATGGGTAAAATAAATTATGCACAAAAGTGGTAAACTCGTAAGGAACGCTGTAAATATATTTAGAATTAATGTTACATTTACGGAAGTGTTAGCAGCTTGTGATGTTGACATGATAGAATGTTTTATAGGTTTTAGGAATGCAGAATAGGTTTAACTTCAGTGATTCTCTAACCTTTGGTGAAGAGCACGATGGGATTTTTATTCGTAAGAAAAGTGCACGGTTTGTGATTTTCTGTGCAAGCTTTTGCTCTTGATGTGATTCTAAATGATTCTACACTAGAGATTGCCTTTTCATTTTTTACTTCGTCTTTTTTTTACTCCTCTCTTTTTATCTTGAATGTAGCTATCTAATGAGTTTCTTTGTAATATTTTGGAATGCCTAAAGTAAGAACTGTTGGAATTGTATTTTCATTGGAATGCGTTAGAGAACATATCCTAGGAATTCTTTTTTCTCAACTGAACTGTTGTTGGATCAGTCGCTTTTGCAGAACATATATATATATATATATATATATATATATATTGCTGCATTACTGCATTTTTTGCTAACTCTTTATAAATCTTCGTTTCAGAGAATACTAAAGGCAGACCCTCAGCTTACTCAAGGAATGAAGTGGCATGCTGTTATTGTGGATATAATGGATAAACATAGCGACTTAGAAATACCTCGATTTCTAAAAGTTGCCAGATCTTTCATCTACAAAGTATGTAAGGTGCTAGAGACAGGAAATGGAAGCGTATTACCAGTATCAAAACAAAAAAAAGTACATTTTAAACGCTCTGAAATCATCAGAACACTCGAATTTATCCAGTAAATTCAACAGACCATTGATTTTAATCCCAGAAAGATCATGAGGCCAATTGCACAAGCTCTCCATGTGTCAGAAATGTTGTCCACGAAGACATCAGATATAAGTCTTGTATGATGAGGAAAGATTAAAAGAAAATCTCAACATAAGCTCTAAAATACTCTTAAACAAACTGAAAAATTCAGCAGACTTCATTTGGTTTTTCTCAAACGAGACAAACTTCGACCAAGATCAGAAATTTACCAGAAGAAACGATAGATGGTTATGTGAAGACTCTTCTGAAGTTCCAGTTGTTACGCATATAACATTTGTTGAAACTGTCATGGCTTTCGGAGTTGTCAGCAATGAATGATATGCGATGCCTCCTTACTTCTTTCCACAAGGCGTTAGAGTTAACCCTGCCGCCTACATTGAGATCCTGGAAATAATTGCTAAGTCCTGGATGGACAGTGTTTGCAATGGAAGGCCATGTGCGTTTCAGAAATACTCCGCACTATCACACATACCTCTAGTAACAGAGGAATGGATGGCTGAATAATTTTCATGATCACATAACCCCTACCATTTGGCATCCTAATTCCCCAGGCCTCAATCCATTGGACTATTACATGTGGAGCGTTTTATAGAGAGAGAAGTCTATGAACACGCCCGTAACACCAAAGATACTTTGAAAGCTGCCATACTCATATCTATCTATCTATATATCTATCTATCTATCTATTTATCTCTATCTCGCTCTCTGTATCTCTGTCTCTCTCTCTCTCTCTCTATATATATATATATATATGTATGTGTGTGGGTGTGTGTGTGTATGTGTGTGTGTGCGTGTGTGTGTGTATAAGTACGAAGCAAATAATCACGAGAATAATAATTTACATACACATATATATGTATATATATGAATGTATACACATATACATATATGACTGCCTGTAGCTAAGTAGTGAAGTGTTTTTGTATACATTTGCGTATAGCTCCATGTAAACCTAATTAACATTTCGAAAGTTTTAATCTAAATATAAACGAAAAATCTAATCGAGAAATAATTAAATAACTTATCTAAAAGTAAATAAGGCTAAAAGTACAGTGAAATGCTGCTCCAGCTTTTCCGGGAAATGACTGAGTTTGGTGGTAAAACCATTTTACGAAGTTTCGATACTAACGGAATTATTAGTTCGTGTCTGATTTTTTTTCTTTTATTCCTTTATTCATTCATTTGCATCAATCATTGGACTGTGGCCATGCTGGAGCACTGCCGTTAGTCGAACAAATCGATCCCAGGACTTATTTCTTGTAAGTATGCTACTTATGCTATCGACTGTTTTTGGCAAACCGCTACGTAATCACACCGACATCCGTTGCTAAGTGATAGAGGGGGAAAACACAAACATACATACATACATACATGCATATATATATATAAATATATATATATATATATAGGCGTATACGTAAAGACGACAGGCTTCTTTCAGTTTCCCTCTAACAAATTCACTCACAAGGCTTTGTTTGGGAGGCCCGAGGCTATAGTTGATGAAGCTTGCCCAAGGTGCAACGCACTGAGACTGAACTCGGAACCATGTCGTTGAGAAGCAATCTTCTTACCACACAGCCAAACATGCACCTGGTTCATAATCGATATCGTTTCTAGCTTGATATAACGAACAACTGTTCATTAATTGTTTGGCATGTATAAAAGGAGTTATATTTTAAGAATAAAATTTGTAGGATTTAAATGGGATTTTCAATAGATTTTTGGCAGAGAAAATCCAAAGTGCGCATTGCTATTATATTACTGTTCAACAGAAATATCTATCCAGCTGACAATCATTGCTATAAGGCCTATTGCATCTGTCTAACAATATCAGATGATTGATGTATTCATCAACCAGCCCATTTGAAAATTTTTGTCAAATTCGGAAAATAATTTTCGAGACATTCGAACGGCTGTCTAGAGCTTTCGGCACACAATCTTCAAATCGAACTACTGTTTTGAATGCACTATGCTTTGAATGCCCCGATAAATGCCATTTGAAGCTGAGAGAAATTGTGGGCGAACGCTCACATGCAACATACTATAAATGTAAATACCAGAAATGTAAAATACCAGAAAATGTGAGAAAATTCGAGAAGATAAGGATCTTCACTAAAATATTCAACAATCTTCACATGGCTTTAATCACGATGACTTCCTGAGGGAAATCATGATCATGCATCGAAATGCCACGAAATTTGTACAGCAGCACTAGACACTCGATCCAAACAATAGTGCAATGACGTGTACCGTGGACATATTGAACTGCTTACCACGTTTCATTCACGCTGTTCGACAATGCATTCCTTGTGAGGATTTTGCCACTTTGTTTATGGTTGTGGGTTCTAGGGTGACGCCCTGATTACTCTAATGTCAGGATTCTGTTAATCGCTATGGTTTCGAATGCTGCCCATCATCTATTCTCATGGAGCACTGACTATTCTCATCACTGTAACAAGCTTGCTATGTGCCTAATTCCTGACTGATCCAGTATAGTTTGCAACAGAGTGGATATTAAAGGGAGTGTTGTACATTGAAGTAGTACCTTTTTAGTACATTAGTGTGGAGGCATGTGGTGTAAAATTAGTGCAGGCTCTAAAGCGTTTGATATATCTATCGTTAATTCTTTAAAATATTTCAGATTTAAAGCTGCCGACATGCCGGTGCACCATCGTTAGGTGTTTCATATTTCATTGAAAATTTCATTTGGAAAAGAGTGTAGCTGAACTTTCGGACGTGAAGTCGTAACAAAGACTCGAATGCAGAAAATGTTATGTCTAAAAAGTTGCTTGTCTCATCGTTTGTAAGATTACAAAACACTCTTCTCAGCGTTTATGAGATTAGAAAATAGTTTAGCACTCACAAGCTGTCATTGTCTATTTGCAGGAGCGATTTGAGTTATCTTTTGACAAAGTACAATGGAAACCTATGAATGACGATTCGAAATAGAAACGTAGCAATGACATCGAATGTACTTGCCGAAAACTTTTACACATGAACTACTTTTTCTAATACAAAAGCATTTATGGGACAAGTCGTCTCAGGAAGGCAGGCGTTTCTAATTGGATTTGAATGTTAAAAGCTTTGAGGACACATCTTCTGGCTATAAAAGAGTGCAAAATAAAGAAAAATAGTAATCTTGTTAAATTACAAATAGAAATCTGATTTCTCCAACGTATGTGATCTACTGAACGTCTTGGAATAAGATAAGAGACAAAATTATTTAAAATATCAAATAAACGACTGAAATGAAAATTTCTTTTAACCAATTAGATTATACGGCACTAGTTTTTCTATGTGTCAATTAGTTGTAAACCAGACACATAGACAGTAGTGGGGTCTCTGTCGGTATCAACGATGAGTATTTATCTCTTCGAAAATTTAATTTCTAATATCAAAATGCAGGTGGCTGAATGTTCTTCAAAACAAGTTTTTTTTTTCCTGAGCCCTGGGGCGTATAAGAGCCGAGATTTCAAGATTTCTCTCGAACGAACTAATATGTTCCTTTCTTGATGTGTTGCAGCGTCCAAGGTTAGCAAATCTGAGAGGATGGGACAAGCCATTTATTATGACTTTTCCAAACAGGATCGTCAGACCGCAAAGAAACATATTAGTTCGTTCGAGGCGGGTTGTAACATTTTGTGCACCTTCATTAGCTTCACCTAACACATGTTTAAAAGAAGTCTTTTAGCTGATGTATGATTATGTAACCCTATAAAACGTAAGGTGTAATAGGAGGAACATGTGACATTGTTTTTCTAGGGAAAAGTTACCCATGAAAATATTAGAACATTGAATGTAAAGCGCCATGCATGAATACTGAAAATTATAATTCCTACGCCTTTATTGATTCAGTTCCTTCTGCATTTTGTTCATTGTTTTAACAATTCTGGTAATTTCCCGTTATTTTGTCTACGATTCCACCGTTATTTTTTCTTTTTGTCAATTAACCCTTCATGCGTGCATGTTGAAAAGGCCCTGCATAGCGACGGCATGACACAGCACCTGTTCAGCTGTCCGCCCAGGGATACGGCGGGATCATTGTGACTACAGCATGGCGAATTGTAAAGAGACAGGTGAAAAACCCAACTGAAGCAATTACATTGATCCCGAGCGGATGAATCATACGGTATCACCAAGCTCTATCAAGTCAGTAACTGAAACGTCTCCATAGAGGTGGTGCCGATGGATGTGCAATCAGCTAATGAAGCGTTCTTTATGATTCAAGCACCCACTTCATATTCATTCCACATATGTATAATAGAGTTAGATGGCGGCTCAGAGGCACTTTGAATCCGTGCACGCAGCGCGACCGGACTCTAGATTTTACTCTCCTGTTTACTAATCCTATCAGTTTAATGTTATTTTGCTAACTGCCTTAACGAAATGTCAATGCACTATCTCTATTATTTCTAATAATATTAAGGCGGCGAGCTGGCAGAATCGTTGGCACGCCGGGTGAAATGTTTAGCGGCATTTCCTTCATCTATGCGTCCTAAATTCAAAATTCTCCGAGGTCGACTTTGCATTTCATCATTTTGGTGACGATAAAATAAATACCAGTGGAACTCTGGCATCAATGTAATCGACTTACACACCTCTCCCGAAATTACTGGCCTCGTACCAAAATTCCAAGCCTACATTTGTGATAGCATTGGCGCGGTGAGCTGGCAGAGTCGTCCATGCGCTGGACAAAATACATAGCAACATTTTTTCCAGGTTTACGTTCTGAGATCAAACACAACCTGTATCGACTTCGCCATTCATCCTCGTGGGGGAGGGAAAGCAAGCAGCAGACAAGTATAGCTTTCCTTGTAATCGAATAACCCCCTCCTCCGTTCAAATTTTCAGGATTTGGGTTACATTAGAAAGGATTATTACTAACATTAAAGGATTTATTAATGCCCGTATAAGTACGGAATAAGAGCTCATTTAGTATTACGTTTGAACCAATATGCACATATTTATAGGCTCGCTGGAACTACAGGAAAACGCAGTCAATCACACTTTCGACATGGGTAATACAAACAAATATATCTTGGTCGTTCCGGCAACATTATAACGCTGGGCAACATTATCATGTAAGCTAAGGAATAAGCCAGACCTAAAATTTAGTGAAAACGGCACTTCATATGATATGCCTGATTTCAATATTTTTCATTCAGAATCCTAATCAAAATATCAATAGAGAACAGAATCTACTAGTTCTATACGTCTGTCATATTAATCATTGTACGTTCGTAATTCTAATACATATTCTCTGTCTAAAACACAAATTTCTACTTAAACACATTCACATTAATGTAATAGAACGTTTAAGTTGTACTATTCGGTCTAGTGCGATTTACATATACATTTATCTATTTCCTTTTTATTTAATCTCATCATATTGTAAGCCTTTTTTTAATATATATTATTGATATAACAGATTATATTTATGCACTTAAACACGCTCACACGATATATATATATATATATATATATATATATATATATATATATGTGTGTGTGTGTGTGTGTGTGTGTG
>NC_068983.1:8534607-8538887 GCF_001194135.2 Octopus bimaculoides | reverse complement strand
TATATATATATATATATATATATATATATATATATATATATATGTAGAAGTATGTATGTCTATATGTATATCATCATTTTCTAATAGTTCGAATACATTTAAATATTCATGAGCAGTGAATATTGAATTAAACGTATTTCTAAAAGAAATTCAACTCATTTTAATCTCTGTGTTATGTACACACACACGCACACACAGACACATGTGTGTGTATGCGTGTATGTATATATGTATGCATACACATGCATGTGTGTGTGTGTGTAAATATTCGTGAATGGTTATGTACGGATTGAAGGTATATGTTTGTGTGTGTGTATGTGTGCGTCTGCGTGTGTGTGTGTGTTTATGTTAATAGTTGTGAATGCATTGAATCTATACGTGTGTGTGCACGTGTGTGCGGTAGTTGTTTCACTGTGTGTGTGTGTTTGTGTGCGTGTGCATGCGTATGTGTGTTTTAAACTTGTATGAATTTCTGCGTATGTAGAGGGAGGGGTATTGAATTTCTTGTCATATATAAAATATTTTCCATGAAGGTCGATTCGTAAAATTTCATTATTTCACATATATGTGTCTACACACGACATTTTATATTAAAATAAGCAGTTACATAACCATATATATATATGGTAGTTCTCTACTCCTCATGCAGAGTCTAACAACCTCTTGTACCTACACCTTACAACCATCATGGCATCTGATGTCGCTTTTAAAACCAGGCGGTGTTTTGAAAAAACACCCACAAAGATTGCATATCCGATTTGGAACACCAACAGCTGCAGACATGTATATATGAAGGCACATGGCTTGGTAGTTAGGTTGTTGGACTCATGATTGCTAGATCGTGGGTTTGATTCCCAGACAGAACGTTGTGTTGTGTTCTTGAACATGGCGCTTCGTTTCACGTTGCACTACGATCATTACGTCATCTGACATGTGGCACACAGTGCATCCGTACAGACAATGTCGATTTGATGGAGGGAGTGAGCTAATGTGTATGCAAACATTTGATCACTTTATTTTAAATTAGCCACAGGGGCTGTACATGGAAGGGGACGATAACATGACAACAAAAAGTGGGGAACGAAGACATAAAATATGGGAGGATAACAATTGATGATAAGATGGAGTATGAATGAAAGTCGTGATATGAAGTGAAGGACGTGGAACTTTTGTTTTCCCGCTCAAGGCGGCCATATTCAATGAATCATGCGCTCCACCTGCATCCATGTTTTTCCAAATATTCCTGATGGTAACAACTCTCTCTCCAGCTTTATCTTTCGTTTTATTTGGTTTCTGTAATATTTTACTAAAGGAGATATCACATCCAAACGTAGTGAAACGAGATCTTTTAGTAAACAATGCTGTTTACTTTTCGAACTCAGGCCACGCACATTCGCACAACCGAGCTTGAGCGAAAACATAGTAGTTAGAACTTACTTTGATTTGGTGTCGGGAAATATATGTACCCCGCTTTCCACGGCTTGCGGTGTATCTTTCGTGAACTGGGCGTATAAGAGTTTGGGAAATACTCGCTGCAGCGACGCAACGTCTTTAGGAAATTTTTCATGTATATCAATATAAGTCTTGCTATCATGTTAGATAAATTTTACGCGCTCTTATGTGTTATGGCTTGGGGATACGACATAGGGTGATATGCGACGGCTTGTGCAGACTAGTTCTGTTAGTTGGGTATTCGTTATGCTTATGATGGCAACGTTTGCGACTGTTTAAGAAGGAGGTGATGTGGATTCGTGCTGTGTGTGAGTGTGTGCAGTGGGGAGTAGCAAGTGATTTGTTTCTGGTGTGAGTGTCAGTGGTGGAGGTGGGGTGGGATTTTTTCTTTGTGTTTTCTTTTGACTGTACGCCAATCTGGGTCTGTTTCTTCTATGTTTATTGATTCATGTCTTGTTTGCTTCCTGGTTTTTCTTCGTGGATGGTTCTTTTTCATTGTTTTTCTTTTCAGGTGGAGCGATCGCGCACGTGGGTGGTTTGGTTGATGGAAGGAAACCCGCTACTTCTCTTTCCGACACGCTTTCGACTTTAATGTGGTCTTTTTGGCCACATTTGTAGCAGCGTGGCCTGCACTTTTCCCCGTCAATTTCTAGTGGGACTTCTATTTTTATTCTCGAAGTTTGTTTTCCTAGGTATGTCAGCTGAAGCTCCAGCTCTGCCAACTTTAGAGGGACTGTGTGTTTTTACTTCTTTCTCGGAAGAGAATCTAACTTCCATGTACAAACACACAGACACACAGACGCACAGACACGCACACACAGACACACACACACATATTATATGCATATATTTCTGTATACAAAGCGTCTAGCTTTCATGTGGCTACGTGAGCATATGATATTGTTTGGTATAAATGTGTAGCATATTCTTTTGAAAAGTGTTTGATCAGAAAATATACTTTGCTCTAGTTCTGGCTGTGATTTTATTTTACAGCTTTAACTGATAACATCTCTGTATGAGTCACTCATGTACGTATAGATATTACAAATTACATAGAATATATACGTACATAGTTATAAACACAAACGCTCACAAATATATACATACGCACATTCACTCACTCACACAAACACACACACTCACACGCATGCACATGCACACATACGTATACATATTCTTTTATTCGCTTCAGAAAAACTGTGGCCATCCTGGGGTGGTAACGCCAAACTTATCAGTTTTTCAATGGTCATTTTCTTGTGTATGGCTCTTCGTGAAAGAGAGACTTTGATATTGTTGATTGTTGTCGTGATGCAGTTTTGTCTGTGATCTTGGACTACAGGATACCAAGTTGTTTCTTAAAAACATCCATCAGTATCTCCTGTAAATCTCCCAAATTTGTGTGGCAACATATTAAATAGCTGTGGGTCTTTGAATCGCATGCTATTGCAGTACCTGACCCTAAATTTAGGGGCATTGCCGTGATGTTCTTTTCGAGAGCTGGTATAATATTGTTGCGGAAGTTTGGGGTTAACCTAAGATATCCCAATGTTCAATAGTATATATGTGTGTGTGTGTGTGTGTGTGTGTGTGCGCGTGTGTATACATACATACATATATACAGATACCACTTCATATCTCTGTTCTGCGTCTCCTCCAGGAAATAGTGTAATAATCCTTTGAATCTCTCCCAGTAGCCCAGCTGATTTACTGATGCGATCTTCCTAGTGCATTAACTCTGAACTGCTTCAAATTCTGCTATTTATGTGACAGTGGAGACGGCTACCCTAGAACTACCCTAGTTTCCTGGTCCCTTGTTCTGAATGTTCACGGAATCGACATAGCCTCTCACTGGCGCATTGTCAACTTCGTGGTAATAAGTACATGAAAGGTGCCATTGCTTATATCAGTCACCACATCACACATTACACTTGACTCTGAGATTGACGCTCATTTTGGCTCAACGTCATGCTAGCTCAAGATGGCTGATGGCGTAGGGATTGTAATTTCCATGCATTAAATTTCATGTAATTTTCTTCTGCCCCTCTATTTCTAGATTCTAGGTCTTTCTGTACAACATTAACTTCGAAAGGTTCCTTGAAGGCTTTTACAACTGTTGTATGATATGACTGGTATGTATGATATGACCGCGAGAGCTAGGAGTGACGATAAACAGTAGCGACCCCAACACAGTTTACTGAAGTACTCATTTAGACGATTTCAGATCTTTCCTTGTCGTTTCATTGGCATTTTCCTATCCCAGGAAATTATGTTTTTTTTATGGTCACTTTGACAATCTGTCTGCGGCAAAATTACTGCGTATACCATGCATTGTTGCTATAAATGCTGGAGCTGCAAGTCAATATCTTGCGTAGATAGACTGGCAGACTAGTTTTCTCCTATGACCGATTTCTGAATGCGTTTCCGATTAGCTTTGTGAAAGTTCAGTCAGAAAAGAAGCTGGATAATTCTGGTGTCCTGTATGTCTACAATTTTCTGCGGAGCATAGTTTTAGTTCTAGTAAATTATGGTCGGAGAAGATCGTCGGAGAAGATCGTCTGAGCTACTTTCACAATAGGGATGAGCGTCTTTTATTTGTGAAACAAATCTCCAGAATATTTTTACACTTTGCTGACTGGAGCACTACTTGATCCATGATGAACCTACTTTTGAGGTAAGCAGAAAATATGCTTGCTTTGTTCACGCAATAATAAGAATACAAATTATTAGTATGTATCGACGAAGTCTAAGAGTGAGGGTATCGTAAACCATTGTTAGTTCATACATACATACATGCATACATACATACATATATACACACACACACACAC
>NC_068983.1:8525719-8534540 GCF_001194135.2 Octopus bimaculoides | reverse complement strand
ATATATATATATATATATATATATATTTGAATGCATATCGTGGCAAAATGCCAAGAATATCGGAGAAGATGGTACCTTGATTAAATCGATTCCAGTGCTCAACTGGTACTTGCTTTGTTGAATGACAGGATGAAAGACAAAGTCAACCTCGGCGGAATTTGAAGTCATAACTCAAACGGTGAGATCCATCTGAGCTATTTTCCTTCATATAATTCTATATTAATTTGCATATAATATAACTTATCGTATTTTTTAGCCGTAATTGCTTAGTTGCTTTAGAGCCATTTAAGTACTTTATGCATCTCAGTATCATTTCGGTTCCCCTACATGTTTCTTTTTAGGACCGTAAACTCCAATTTGAAGGAAAGTTTGTTGCTTTTAGCTGGGTGGGAAATAGGAAACGGCTTCCCTGCCTTAAAACCTCGAAAGCAAGATTATAATAATAGTAGTAGTAGTAGTAGTAGTAGTAGTAGTAGTAGTAGTAGTAGTAGTAGTAGTAGTGGTGGTGGTGGTGGTGGTGGTGGTAGTGGTGGTGGTGGTGGGTAGTAATTATTATTATTATTATTATTATTATTATTATTATTATTATTATTATATTACCAGTATACAAATAAGTGAAATACAAAGTCTCGTTCTCTTTCCATTACTTGAATGATTTTTGTATAGGTCTCGAAACTATGACCTTTAGGAATAGACGGAATGTATATAGATTTCTTTCTTAACGGAATTATTCTCATAAATGTGACTGACACCTAAAATTGAGGCAGTGAACTATATACTTCACAAATGAAACGAAGAAAAGCATATAATAAAGATAAAGAGCTTAATGACAGCAATGATGGCACACATAACATATAGATGATATCAACTATAAGGAATGGTCCGCCCACTGCCAAAAAGTAGGGAAAATATATAAAGAATAATAATAGAATGAAATATATTATTCTATTGGAAACAAAAATTGTGTGACAGTAGTAATTGAATTACTGCAGGTGATGCTGACTTTTGCAAAGGTCTCCCAATTATTGAAAAAGGGTTTTCGTAAACGTGAACATAAAGTATGTGTAATTTATACATACATACTTTCATGCGTCCATACCTGCATATATGAGTGTGCGCGTGCAATTGTGCCTGTTTATTTATTATTTAATTATATGTGTGTGTTTGTGTGTGTGTGTGTGTCTGTGTACTGTTCTGTTTGTGTATGTGTGTGTGTGTGTGCGTATATTGCAGTCTATGTACAGCTCTGTGTTTGCATATGTGAGTCTGTGGATGTGAATATTCACATAACCACGTTCTCTAAAATAGATCTCGTGTCATATCTTTATTCTATTATCTCCATATTTGCACCCAACCTTTTTCTATTATGTGCATCTTTACAACCTAGTCCCCTGTTTATCTATAAATTGTCAAGTCATCTGTTAAAATAAACAAAATAAGCTTACATCTTTCTGTGACAGTGTTACTATTCAAAACTGCCATATACATTCGCTGAGACTTAATTTTATTTAAATATAGCGTCAAGAAACTCACAAAGTACAGTCAACAATTTTAGGTAAGCTGACATGCTACTGGAAGAATTGTTTTATCCTCTAGCTCCATTCCTTTGTATGTTGTTATAATATTCACACTTTCGAAAAATATATCTAATGTTTGTTGGGTTTGTGTAACACTGTTATATCCGAATTTATCTCAACCTCTCATTTACTCACAAAAGCACAGGTAGATTTTGTTTAGAAATGAAATTGGTTTGATCCCTTCCTCTTCGAGCAAATCGCAGCGCACCGACTCTGAAAAAAACTACTGGGAAAATTTACGTCGAAAGAATCTGAACTTAGGCGTCTGAAAGTGGGAGCGAATGCCACAGACAATTTTATCCTTATCTCTAACAACTGCGTTATTTACCGTTAAAAACACCCTGGACGTAATTCCTCTGTACTGAGCATACGAATTTTTTTTTTTCTGCGTAGCGACAATGGAGAAAATAATAAATTATAGAGTTTAGTTCGTTATATATTCAGTAATATTCAATATATTTAATACTTAGGCGCACATGTGGCTCTATAGTTCCGGGTTCAGTCCCACTGCGTGTTACCCCGTGCAAGCGTCTTCTGCTATAACCTCAGTCCGACCAATTTTAATAGCCGTACGTAGTGGTCGATATTCTCCAACCTTACGCCCTTTGAGTAGACTTGCTAGAGGGAAACTGAAAATAACCCGCCGCATATATGTATATTTATGTGCTAAGCCTTTCTGTCTGTGTTTTCCCCCACCCCTACCGCGTGTCAACCTATGGTTGGTGTGTTTGCATCCCCGTAAACTAGCGGTTCGGCACAAGGGTCCGATAGAATATGTACCAGGCTTAGAACAGTATTACTTGTGTCGATTCATTTGACTAAATATTTAAGGTGGTGCCCCAGCATGACCACAGTCTAATTAATAACTAAATCAAGTAAAATATAAAAGACAAAGACAATTTGAAGAAAAGTACCCATAATATTCACATCAACGTGTATTTTACTAAATTATCATTCCTTTATAAATGCATTCCCTTATAATTCATCTAGGTAAATGAAGGTGCGAAATGAGCAATATGCCTTGAGTGGATGATGACTGTTTTCCCTTAGGCAGACAAACGAATTTCGATTGTTCTTTTTATTGTAATAGAATAAAGGCGCAAATTTCATCAAATAGTATTCCTCTACATTCTCAACAAGACATGAATTTCATGCAAGATTTTGTGTTCTCTCATGGGCGGTTTGTAGTTTGTAATTAGTTGAATCAAAGTGTAGCTATGGCGTTCTATATAAATCATATTACTATAAAATTATAAAAGCATCGAATTGCCTATTTATAAAATCATAAGATTATGAAACTATAAAGAATAATATTCATGTTATGAATACCATGAGAAATTTTCACATAAATCTATTACTTTTTGATTGAATATATGACCAAGTAAAACCAACCATATTTTCATTGAAAATCTATATACTTATTTGTGTAAAATCCGGTATTCACGCCGTAGTTTGTCGAAATTTAATCTTACGTTTGATCAACCATATATTATTGAAAAGAATTATCGGCTTCACATAAATGTGTGTTACTATAAGTATCGAGTATTCTATTTATCGTTTGCATTGTAAGCATATTTTTATGTAATTATGTTTAAATACCTACTTTCATATATGCAAATATAAAAGTAAATATAATTTTACGGAAAAAGAAATTAGCATATCTGAAATGAGTCCTCATTCATCTCTGCCGAACCGTTCTGTATTTAGTGGTGATATGATTTTCGCCACAATAATCACATCCCTGCCAAATGCATTTATGAAGTTTCTTATTATTGAAGTGTCACAACCTCACAGACTAGCTGCATTATATGTATTTAATCGTTTATTCCTATTGTGTGTTATATTTCAGGTGTCTAAATCCGTAACAGTGTTATCATGTAGATTAGTATTTATTATTCTGCACATTACATCGATAGTCTCTCACTACATTATTTGCAATATACGCATGAGCTGCAGTCTCTGTTGGAAAGAATTAGATTCTGTGGATATATATATATATATATATATATATATATATATATATATATATATATATATATATATCTCAAGCCATGTGTGTATGTATGTGTGTCTGTGCATGCCCGCCTGTGTGTTATATACTTGGATAAAATTTAGACATATTTCAGCAACAATTGTTTCTAACCGTGTTTAATATAGTGCTGCACATGATAGAACCATTTTAGGTATTTCTAAGTCACGTTTTGTGTTATTGTCTCAGATATATCCTAGTGCAGATATTTGTTATTAATTGAAGGAAGGTTTTTAGATATCATTCCATGATTATAGGATATTTTCCTTCTTTAATTTCCGGTGGTGTAATGCTAGATCGAGCAGGACAAGAAATCGTGATTC
Organism: Octopus bimaculoides; assembly: GCF_001194135.2. Taxonomy (NCBI): domain Eukaryota; kingdom Metazoa; phylum Mollusca; class Cephalopoda; order Octopoda; family Octopodidae; genus Octopus; species Octopus bimaculoides. The sequence continues at coordinate 8,530,611 of NC_068983.1, read as the reverse complement.
ACTTTGGTTATGCAACTCTCAATTGTTTAGGAGGCGTTCATCACGGAGTCTCGGTTTGTATGCATTATAGACTGATGTCAACAAGGTCGTTTGTACTATACTGGTGGAATAACCTCCACATTGTGCAAATGTTATAACACTCAGGATGGTCTAGGAGAGGATAAATGTTTAATGTTTTCAGGCGGTTCAGATAACCAAGAGCAGTTATACCATTTATTTTCTTAGTGATTGCTCTCTGGAGTGTCTCACTTCTCGCAACGTTATGTTTCGAGATCAAAATGTTGTAGGCGGGTGTGGCGAACAAAGGAGAAGTAAAGGCAAGTGATAACATCTTTTTTGAGATCACAACATTCTAGGTGGGTGTAACCGTACACAGGAGAAGTAAAGGCACACGATAGCACTTGACTCGTTTGAACGTTTGACTCGTTCTGTATATCCACAAGCTTATCTCGTCTGTTATATCGACATAATTGTTGATGAAGGAGGTGTAACTGGGGCTATTTTCAATAATTATTTCTAAGTTTATGTTGTAGATAGTATGAGAGGTTCTACTGAAGGAAGAGAGTAAGGTTGTTTGAGAACATTGGATTTTCAAGGCATAAGAGTTCAACTGTTTCCTCATTTAACAACAAATTATTGTGTACGCTTACTGAACTGAGCATGCAGTTCAGACTGGAATTTAGTTCGGTATTCTCTATTGGTAAATGTCGAAGTTATAGAGCCATCTATTAATATAGGTATTTCACTGTGTTTCATGATATTTGAGGTGACGTTTATACATACTATGAAACGAAATGGGTCCAATACTACTCCTTGGGGATAATACGGTCCAGTTTTCCTGGGCTTGAGTGGACTCCGTTCATAACTCGTTGTAATATGTCAAACAAGGAGTACAAATCTCTGTACAGCATAATTCAACGAATTTCAATCTCGAACAAATTTAATATTCGTATGTAGTCGTCTATTTTGACCTTTCAACCCTCGACCAAAACTTTATGGATATCATCGATATGATTTGAAAAGCTGTCAAAGTCTCTCTCACAACCGAATCCATGCTAGTTGCAATTGAAGAGAGTGTTACTATGCAATAAAATAGTTATTCTTAATCTCACCTCCGTATCAAATATTTTGATTATGTGAGAGCTGAGTGAGTTTTGACGATATCTCAAAGCAAGTGACCTGTTACACGTTTTGAAAACTGGAATGACTCAGATTTGTGTTTTGCTTCTATAGCGAGGGAATCGTGAAAACAAAGTCTATCCTTCCTTTTTTTCCGGTTGGTACTATCTGCATGGATAATAGTTATAGCTACCAGTTCGCTGCGGTGGCTCATGACTTGTTATAATGGTGCATTGAGATAGATAAAGAGAGAGAGAAGCCAGAAAAAGAAAGAGAGATGGGAGAGAAATATATAACGATTGAGAGAGACGGGAGTGAGAGGAAAGAGTAAATGGGGAGAGAAAGAGAGGAGTGGATGTGAATGCAAACACGTTCGTGTTTGCAAACCAATACTCTCTCTCTCTCACACACACATGGATATATATATATTCAAGAAAAAGTTGGCAGTGGCTTCAAAATTACAAGTGACTGCGTCATCATACAATATAGTGTGTCTTCGAAATCACTCCATCGTTTGAATTAAATTACTATGATAATAATACATATATGTTTGAGTGCGAGTGTGTGTGTGTGTGTGTGTGTGTGTGTGCGTGCGTGTACGTGTGCGCGTGCGCGAGTGTATGTGTGTGCCTTGCACAGTAGGATATACCTCGACTTGAAAAATATATCTGAAAAATTCTATGAAAGAATCGATGTCTTTAATCGAACACTTTGCAATCGGAAATAGACTCGAGCCAAGCGGCACTACATGATATATAAGTAGATGAAAATCAATAGCGCAGAAGAACAGACGATGTCTCAGAATAGATATTTAAGAGAAATATTCTATGAGAGATTCATTAGAACTAATATAAAGACTATTAGAAGATGGATCCGGTAGTAACTAAAAGCAATAATGGGTTATAGACATGATATGGTTCACTAACGTAACAATTGATATTGATAAACTGAAATTGTGAGTGGCATTGACAATAGGTAAAGATAAGTTGAAATAAAGACGCCGAAAAATGGAATTGTGTTCTGAACAATATGATATTGATATATTTCAATCAGAAATCAAGGAATTGACCTGAAATGATTCAGAGAAAAGTAGAAAAAATGATATGAATGAAGAGAAGAGAAATATGTTGGATAATGAAGATACTTGGTGGTAGAAGAAAAAAAGAAAAACGAATAAGTTAAGAATCACTAATTGGTGTTGCTTGTATATTATTTTGCTTCATACATTACGGTTGCGATAAGACTGTACATGAATGACTATATAATGTCGCCTTTTAACAGCAAATGCCAACACTTTGTAGTACACGGTTATTCGTCTGAGAAACATGTTTCATTAGCGAAAGATTTCGTGTTCGATTCTAGTGGTTCGATCCCTGTGTCTTTTCAGTTAATTTCGACAGAATTTATGGAAAGCTCTATATATAAAAGCCTTGGTATATCAGAAACTGGGTGGAAGTCCATAACTGGATGGTCGGCTTAATCTGTCATTCACATTAAGTCACATATGACATTCTCTGTGCATACATACACACACGCATACACACACACACACACACATACACACATAAATACATACATAGGGATTACCCACTTATGGATGAGGAATTGTCTAGATTGGCAAGATCGTCTTCTACCAAAAATGCTGCCATTGCGAGACTCACAGAAACCTTGGCAATGATTATTATACTTAGAACTTATAATTTAGGGCGGCAGAATTTCTTTCCCTGTTATAAATATTTCAAGACGAATACTCCAAAGAGACAATCTCTCTGTAATTCTGTTCATTTTGACATTGTCTTTCCTAATAAAAAATCATACGGTGATATGCTCGGGTCTCAAATGCCAAAGATATTGAGTTAATCCATAATTTCTTTATGAATGACCTCAGGAGTTTTACTAAGATGTTAACAATACCTAAAAAAAGCAGCTTCCAGCTGACAGAAGGGTAGAATTTGACCGAAAGAAATGTACATATTTGAATGTTGAACGGTGAAAATCGGTCCCCAGACCCAAGCTGTTTAGATCAATGGTCTTGCTGTCTCTCGTGTCCCACACAAAGAGTAATGCAAGTTCCTAAGTGTTGATAAAAGCATAAGATACGAAGGTGCTTAGAATAAAGCACAAGTGACCCGAAAATATTATGCAAGACTTTGAAAAATACGGAAATGGGAACTCTCCTCTCACAAGAGGACAACATCGCAAAGTGCATTTGCAGTACCAATGCTGATCCCAGCATTTGAGAGGCTTGACTCGTCTGTAGGTGAAATCTACTTCGTAAACTTGAAAGCCAGTAAAATATTGACACGGACATCACTTGGTAAACAACAACACTAAAAATAAACATTAACTCAATGCTGAACAGTGAAGAGGACAATATCCTACGAAGTCGCTTTTGGGCTTGTGAACGCTATGTCAAATCAGACTCCGATGGCTATGCATTTGCAATCCAGGAACAGATTGCTACGAAATAGATTGGTAAGGACAGATTATTACGAAATACCTAACACACAAAATCGACACTGAAACCGCTGCGGATCCTAGATGTGACCTAAAATGAATATTATGTCACATTACTCTGGAAGACAACATGCATGTAATTAACAGCTGTCTAAAAGTTTCATCAACGTGCTACCTCCCTGTGCGATACGACGCATCATATAGATGAATTTTTGTTCACAGAAACTGTGTTGAAGCACTCCACACACACACAAATGCGGCGAGCTGGCAGAAACGTTAGCACGCCAGGCGAAATGCTTAGCGGTATTTAGTCTGCCGTCACGCTCTGAGTTCAAATTCTGACGAGGTCTACTTTGCCTTTTCTACATTCGGAGTCGATTAAATAAGTACCATTTACGCACAGGGGTCGATATAATCGACTTAATCCGTTTGTCTGTCCTTGTTTGTCCCTTCTCTATGTGTACCCCCTTGTGGGTAGTAAAGAAATAACACACGCACGCACACAATCACACACACATACTCATAGATATATATGTTGTGCATTTACGCGTGTGTCTCTTGTTTCGCGCCTCACCGCATGGCAACCAGTGTTGGGTTGTTTATCTCCCCGCAAGCTAGCAATTCAGACAATAATTTCGGTAGAATACGTAGCATGCTTAAACAGTTAAAGTGCTAGTCAATTTGTTCGTCGAAACACTGTCCAAGCTTAACCGCATTCCAATCACCGACGGAAATAAGAGATCAATATGATCGAAGGAATTACACAATAGATATTTTAAACACGCTGTGCTTCTTTGCTTGTGTATGTTTGTCTTTTTATGCTTCCTAAAATGCATATGTGTATTCGTCCTAATGCATGCTCACGTGCATGGTAAGCATGTTAGTGTGTGTGTGTTTTCATGTGTGTCACTGTGTGGTTGTGTATTGTGTCGCCATATATACAAAGCCGCAAATATAATTGATTGAGATTTCAAGAATATGTGTCAATGCATACGTGTCACCAGAAAGAAAAATATATAAATATACAAATATATGTTAAACCATATTCCTCAATATGAAATGATGTGTTATTAATCTTGATTGATTTTTAGATACACTCTGACAGAAATGAACGATGATGTTTTCTTGATAAAACTATAACTAAAATGTTTAGTGCAGAATATACGTTTGTCTTTAAAATGTCTTTGTTTCCAGTTTCTTTACTTGTAACTATATACTAAGACAATAGAAATCTATATCAATTCACACACATGCATAAGCACTGCGCACACACACACACACACAGACACACAGACACACACACACACACACGTATT
>NC_068983.1:8519574-8525603 GCF_001194135.2 Octopus bimaculoides | reverse complement strand
ATATATATATATATATATATATATACATATATACGTGTGCGTGTGTATGTATGTATGTGTATGTATGTATGTATGCATGTATGTATGTATGTATGTATGCATGTATATATATCATCGGTCTCATGAATTCGAAAGAGAAGCGTACTCTAGATTATAGATGAGAAGTGTAATTAGATGAGAAGAGTTATGGCCGATCTAATGGGTCACATCTATGAAGCACTTAACTTTACAGTGTTTCTTCAGAACCTAATGGCCGGTGGTATATAATGTCTCTTCAACGTGGAGGCTGAAAACATCTCGTGGCTCGTTCTTGAACATAGACGCAGCGGCCCTCTACCATAGTGAGGCTGTAGCCGCTACCGGATTTAGGGATTACATATCCTAAATGCCAATCCCTAACACCCGTAGAAGGAAGTGCCACCGAAATATCATTTGGTTTGACTCCTCTTCTCCTTCAAGGTATAACACTGTGTAGTTAATATATTCCTTAGGCTAGTAGATAAGCACTTTATATAATCACATAGGTACGGACGCATATTCAACCGACACAACCTACGTGTCTCTTTTAGAACCTCCCCCAGTATTGTGTGCATTTTAGTTAACATCCCTAGGCCACGAGCGGAGGCAGGATGCCATTCATGTGTGGTGCCTGAACGATGAAGGGTCTCCACATGTAATCTCATGGAAAATAGAGAAACTGGGCCCCTACATCAGGGATAGCATGCGTTGCAAGTTGTGCATAGCTGAACGGCTGAGTGAGGATATTAAAGAACTCACTTGACCCAAGAAACGTTTTAAATTCCAGGACAGGCGTCTTCGGACCCTTGCTCACACTTCAAGTGATTTTTGCGGAATCCTCGGATGCGCACATGAGTCGGGTCGATTACAAATAGCGGTGAAAGGGAAGCAATCCCTTCCGCTTAAACCTTCTTTGTCCGATTGTTCTTTTTCCAATTTGAAGAGAGCTTCTAGGCCATTAAAGTCTGAAGAGACACTATAAAGCTAAGCGCTTTGAATACACATACAGACTTATGAACGTAATTATGTATGTATATTCAAGAACTGAAAAATTACAGAATATTATTACACCAATAATTATCTTCGCTGTGTTCAAATTCTATCACGATATACATTTCAATTTAACTCTACTCATGTGTACCAGCTCGTATCCTTAGATTTAGAACACCTGTGATCCAACAGATGTATGATAACAAACATGATCATCTTGAAATTTCTATATATCAGGCATACAATGTAACCTCCAGACTTTGAGAGAATAGCGTTAGAGCTTGTAGTATGACGAGCGTTATTGTTTGCAAAATATAATTAAATCAGACATGATATGTTGAGAATCAATAAGAACAACAGCTATTGACAAAATGGCATTTTTGTTTTCTTTTGATAGCTTTCCCACATCCACAGGTGCTTTCTGATTGCGAGCAGCATGATCAGATACGTTCCAGCTGTGACCGACCGCTCTTTCCTTCAAATATATTATCTACAGTTATATTATCGAACGTGTCCAATTGTTTGGATGAAGTTTTAAAGAGAGCAAGATCACACGACATGCTATCTGAGCACAAATATTGCAGTAACTAGCCTATCGACCGCTGAGAGAATTACAACAGCAGTGAAAGAATGTGTTTTGCTCATGAACAAAGCGCATCACCCGGTCCAGGCACCACAATATTACGATCATAAGTCCAACCCCCTAACCATGCCATGCACTTCTCCAAATGAAACAACATTTTACAGAATCTTCCGTAGACTCGAAACTTATAAGAGATATATTATGTTATGTTAAGACGTAATGAATATTTACCATCTTCTGCAAGAAATTTCCAATTTTACTGTCACAAACCAAGATTTATTTTAATCATCTTTCGTTTCACTTGGAAAAATAAAGTAGCTAGCTTTCGACGATTCTTTTCAAACGTTCCTTTCATTACTTCTTTTAAAGAAGCCATTTTTCTATATTTGTTCCCTGATTATATATAATATCTATACTATAGTTGACAAAGAATTCTATTAAAACTCTAAACTAATTTTCTATTTTCTATAGACTTTTCCCGTTCCTTTTTATGTCTTGTATGATTAAATCAATTTATATTCAGTTGGTTTCAGGCCATATTTTAGAAATCATTTTCCTTTAGCTCACTCACTTAATTTTTCTGCTGGTTTATTTCAATTAATTAGGATAAAGTTTTTCTTGCCTTCTACAGTCTTGATAATCTAAGCCGTTTGTGTTTTAAATAATGCATTACTTTATCTCAAAGAATTTCTATTTTAGTCTTCAGTATTTGGCAGATTTCCTTGGTATTTGGCAACGCAACGGTGGAAAGAGTAGTGGCCTCACTATAACCAAGATCATTGTCTAGATCCTAGACTTCATTCTACTAGGGTCAGGTTTACTTTGAACCCCTTTGTGGAATTTCTTTATTGGAGTATACTCAGTGAATTTGCTATTGTGTGTGTGGGGGGAGGAGCATTTAGTTGGTCAGTGGGCTTGAAAGATATACCAAGCAAATATCACTGTAATCTAACAGTTCTGTCTTATATAAAGAAATGTAACATTACTTAGCGTAGTCTTATATATACCAGCAAATCTCCCCGTGTACGATGGGGGGCATTAAAATGAGGGAAGGAAGTCATAACAGCAGTATGCATTGAGAAATGTGGAAATGGAATTGATAGATTACTGCATGATGCCTTACAGAAATCACATTATTGTTGGTGATACACCATTCTATTGCAACTATATAACATGTTTTGTTTGCGACTAAGTGACATATGATGTCGATTGACTTCCGAAATGAAATAGGCTCCCAGCCTCTGTATCATGAATAGTTATGTGTCCCACTCCTAACGAAAGCCAGAACTTCCTTCGACCAATACATACAAATGTGTTAAGAAAAAATGTTATTTAGATATACTTTATTTCAGTTGTTTACACTATTTTACGCTAATTTATACTCTTATACGTTCAAAGGTCAACAATTTCCTCATTTAGATTATGAATCATATTCCTTTCGAGAATATCAATATGCTTACAAACTTCTTTGTAGACGATGTTTTCTGGATTCCGTTGCTCTACTTATAGCGACGTATAACTGGTCGTGTGGAAACATCAGAGTGGGTAAAAATACACCTACATGATCTTAAGTCTGGCCCTGTGCCTTGTTTGCTGTGAATGCACAAGTGGTATATTTAGCGTTGAAAAAAAAATCAAACTAAGATTTACCTCTCCTTTCTATCCGAATAATGTCTGGATATTCTGATACCATGGGTTATTTTGATTCAGAAAACTGAGGTGTAAACAACAGCAGCTTCGATCAGCCATTTTGAATCCTGCTCGAGACTAACATACTTCAATAACCACTAAGTAATCACACACATTATATACTGACACACACGTTCCCCTTTTATTTTCGCTATCAACCGCCCTCACGGCACTCTTCGTATCTTTACTATGAGGCCATGAACTGTACAATGAAAAAATCCAGTTATTCCTCGTGGTCGGTGAATTTTTAATAAAAATGCGAAGGTGGTTTATCAATTCAAAAATCGATATCCACTTTAAAAAAATCATACATTCTTATATTTCAATACTAAAAATCTTCCCGACAATCGTCTTTGTCATCCCGAAAAATATCCTAAACATTGGTCTAGCCGTGAAGAAGGGACAAACAAAGACACGGACAGATGGACAGATGGACAGACAGATGGACTTAACACCATTACAGTAAGATTCGTAAAAGGCAGTTTGGATATTGTTAGGTTAAATACAAACCCTATCCAAATTGTAACATGTTAGAAACTACATGGAGCCAATGAACCGATACGGTAGAATGGTATGGTAGAGCGGTTTTTGTCCTCTTAGTTGGAGCAAGGGTCGTCCAAATATAGAACACCAGAAAACAAATCTTGTTCTATTTATTTAAGTTTCTTCAGTTGCCGATTTATAAACCCACTGCTAGTTACTTTGTTTCATTATACCAGCGGTTTCTGTAGAAACTGTTTCACTTCACTCTGTAACTAATTATCCTAGAAAGGCATGGACGCGTGCTATCTCACAAAGAGAGAAGAAAGAATCATGGTGGAGATTGAGGCTATATATAAACAACGAAACGACGGTCGCCAATCAAATGGTATGTCATAGAATCATTATTTGGATTTTTAGTCTCGCTGTTTTACCCATTAACCGGAACACACTGAAGATCATATCAGCCCAAATTACCTTAAATCAATAGTACTCTTTGTGATAAACGATAGCAAAGAAACGTGTTTTATTACGTATTACAACATTCACTATTTCTGGGAAAAGCAATACAAAAGGGAGATTACATCTGTAAGAGCTTCTCTTAAATATTTGTTCCATCTGGATTCAGCGTGGGCAGTTTTAAATTTCAGATCTATGTTTTTAATTAAATTCATTTTATCATCACCCAGGACACAAGTTTAAGGGTGTACAGTTCTGACATTGTATGATAAGCACATCATATATCAACAAAAAAGCATCTACATCCTCACTCGTCCTAGTGCATGTAGCAGTTAAATCTGTCTCACGTTATTACATGTCCTCTTAAAAGTGGATGTATAACACAGTAAGTTAAATGAGTGTAGATGAATCTATGTAGGAAAAGAATACACAAGATGGTTACGACTGAAAAGCCTTTTGTCATAGATCTGTTCTTTCAAGACTAAATTTGAGCTAAACAATGACAACAAACATGTAATGTGCGCTTTAATAAAATGCGCTTCTTATATTCCATTTAAGATAATATATACGTAGTTAAATGCCAGCCATTCATATTCTGTCGCCTTTAGGAACTGTAAATTACTGGTCTCCAATCCTTTAGCTTATAATTGTACTCTATTAACTTCTGAAGTCCAATACTCTATTAAATTCTGGGTTCCAGTCAGGTTGTGTTCAATTATAGTTTTCATTTCTATGATATTGGCAAAATTTAAAATAATAATGTATTTGTATCAATCAGACCCTAGAAATAATTGCTTCGTGTCTAATCAAAATATATAATAGATTCTAATCACTATTCCTAGAAGAATATATCCAGCCAAATTATGTTCCTACATCAATTATTTGCTTCAGTCTTACTGCTGTATTTCCCAACCCAAAGTTGATTTATGCATAGATTAGAAAATTCCTTTTTCATGATTATTATTGTATTCTATTGAATCAGTTGGTAGTGTGTCAAAATGAGGTGTCCTAAAGAAAGAAAGAATGAAAGAAAGAAAGACGGATACAGAGACAGACACACATGCACACAGCAGAAAATCTTCACATAGTATTATATACGCCATTTCATTGTCTTATATCGAAATCGACTAAGACCAAATTTATTCTTTAGTAACCACTTCAGTAGTGTTCTGGTGACAATAAAACACCTACTGGGCATGTTAGCTTTATCTACTTACAAAAGTTTGACTTGCAAGATTAAAAGTTAAAGCTTAGAACGATTGAAACACACTGTATAGGTGAGACTTTTAATATAAAAGAGTTTGTGGATGAGTTCACCGAGTTCAGCTACAGTGAGCAGGGAAGAACCAAACGTTTCGGGCTGTGATCCTTCCTGTAAAAGAATGAGATTGATAAATACAAAGATAGAGAGTGACAAAAAGAGTTGATTTAGATCTGAAAGCATATTTGGATGATTAACAAATTTGCTTCGCAACCATGTTTTTCTAAGTTTGATTCCTTTGCGTGGCACTTATGAAAGTGTTTTCTACCACAGTCTAACGTTGACTTAGTCCACGTGAAAGTTCAGTTGATATAAACTGATCAGAAACTCGTCATACCATTATATATATATTCGTGTGTGTGAGCGTGTGTGTTTATATATATAACAATTAGAAAATGGAGGATAATATGCTGAACCCAACTACTTGCAGACGGTGTATCCCGTTGAATTCATTAATTTAATTCATAGCAAAAGTGACAAAAAAAGGAAGTTTTTTGTCACTTTTGCTATGTATCTATCTATCTATCTATCAATATATATATATATATA
>NC_068983.1:8516918-8518976 GCF_001194135.2 Octopus bimaculoides | reverse complement strand
ATATATATATATATATATATATATATATATTCATATGTATACATCTTTTCCTTAATTTCAATCCCGTCGAAGTCAACTTTACCTTTCATTGTTTCGGGTCAATAGAATAATGTAGCGATCAACGATATCGCTTATCGCCCAATAAATTTCATGGTGTTGTGCATACATTAAACATCATTTCCATATTATATCCCATAAGTTCGAAAAGTTTTGAAACCACATCTCTAAACTCTGCATTCAGCACTGTAACATTTGCACTAATTTCACTGTTTTCTTACAGATGATATATGACGCTTTTTCCAACTTGTTTTAATGTTTGTTTTTCGACAACTACAACAAATTGTGGTAAAAATAACTGAGAGCCACAAACATCCGGGTTATATACTTTTTTTTCCATATAGTAACTAAGGAAATAATCCGTAATATTTTAAGTACATTCATACACTTCTGTCATAGCATATTATCTGTTTTCTCATTTCTCTCTTCGTCTGACAATTCATATCTTTATTCATTTCCTGTTAGTTATCCAAATGTTTATACCAGTCGATATTAGCAATCATATCACATTTGTAAATATTTTTCCTTCGCTTTTGTCGCCTTCTTTTCTGTATGCAGTAACAAATTTATTTAACCGTTTTGGAAGTTGGAATTTCTTGTGTACTGCACAGCTGTCGTGAGTGCAGCGAGTCTATATCAGATTACAAAAACTTTATTGTGTTTATCGCCAAGAAATTTATCTCCGATTGTGCCGTTTAGTATAATTCGTGAATGTCATCAACAGAAGTACTAGAAATTTAGTGTCTGGTATGTGTTGTGGTGTAGTTACTCCCGTATGTCTTCTGTTGAACAGAACCAACGATGGGCTTGCAAGAAGCTGTTCAACTTACAAACTAGCTGTAACTACTTTCAGCTTTATGTACTACGCTATAAAAGCATTAATGAGTCAGTCATGAACATATTTGCGGTGACAGTAGCAAATTTCAGAATCGCTACCATTTACACAAATCCAAGCCAATTATCTCTCATAACGAACTTCAAAGGTAAAAACATTAATTCATCTACATTACGATTGATTGCCGCCTTAAGCTTATCAAAAATATGCACCGTTAGTCATAATAATGAAAACATCAACATTTAATTCTATCATGACTATGTGGGAATGAACAAAATATAAAAGTCTATAGTCTGGAGTCATCTGTCGCTGCTCTTAAAACTTATCACTTTCATTCCAAACAGATCAAACTTTTAATAAATTTGTTTAACACGTAGACACGTAGACACGTAGACGAAAAGAATTTAACATTTCAGGCAATATGTTCCGTGGGGAAGTGATTTTAGCCTTCTCATTCCACCCTTCAACACTTTATGCTAGATTCCTCCATTTATACTGCTTGCGTAAATATATTGATTTCTTATGCAAAAACGAAATCTATGCGACGTATAAGTGTGAAAAAGATCTACATCAGAGCTCGGGTGGTACTTATTTTCAGCTCAGTAGAATGGTCCAAAGTGCATAAAATATCATCTTGAACAACATTAAAGGCTCACCTTATGAAATAAGCTCAAAACACTAAGCATTAGGCTACAAGTTTTTACCATACAAAATCTAGAATTGAAAGAAAAGAGTAATAAGCCAGCCGGTATCTATAGAATCACCTATTTCCCAAATAAACTACCAGAACATGTTGGATCAAGGATTTCTCATAAATCCCTATTCGAGAGACAAGAGGTCAGAGAAGACTCTTCTGATTACACCAAACTTAGGAGAATTAAGTTACATTTAAGTCCAATATCAGATAAAAGACTACTAAATTTTGTCATATCTCGGTAACTAAAGTAACCGGCTCGATGGAAACACACGCAGTAAACAAAAGGCATGCAAAGAATTGACTTCGATTTATAAGCGTTCACGAATTGTATATGTGCAGTGGGTAGTTAATTATATATCATTAAACAAAGGAATGTACGGATTTCTGTTTAGAGCGCGTATATCTATGTATTTTTGTATGTATATATATATATATATATATATATATATATATATATATATATATATAT
>NC_068983.1:8514580-8515653 GCF_001194135.2 Octopus bimaculoides | reverse complement strand
TATATATATATATATATTGCCTCGATAATCTAGAAAGCCAGTCAGGCGCTAGGAAATCTCCTTTTCAATGTTCTGTTGTATGAAGATATCCGCCTCTGCACCAAGCTGAGGTGAAGTCCTATAACATTGTTGTGCTCCCATAGCAGTCATATATAAACTTATCATAGAAGTTCAGAAGTGTACATCCTTAAAATTTACCAGCGATGATGATGAAACGAATTTAATTAAAATGTAGATCTGAAATTTTATACTGTTGCCTTTGCTAACTCCACGCCAAATCTAGAGAGCGCAAACATGTAATGAAATCCCTTACAGATGTGATATCTTTTGTGCTCAAATTTCTCAGAAATACTGTTTCGAGTATCATATAACCAAACATAATGAAGTAATTTTCCCTAAATTGCTAACCTTACATCTATATAAAAGCACCAGTATAGCCTGAGTCTTTGAGATAGAGCACATAGACGAATACTGGAACGGCGAAGTAGTTTCTCAGAATCGTTAGAGTATTGGAAAAAACGGTTTGCAATATTTGTTTAGATTCTTAAAATTCTGAATCAAACTCCCGCATTGGGACACATTGCATTTTATCCGTCCGTAGCCCATAAAGTAAGCTACCGGTATATACTGAAAATCCGCGGCATGGCCTAAAATCCTACTGTCAAAATTGGTGTTCTTCCAGCTTAAATTTAAACTTATTATTAGTTACTGGTGTGTAACGTTTCAGCGAGTGTACTGTACCTCGAAGTTACATAGATTAATATTGATGAATTAATGTTTATTTAAATAAAATCATTGATTGAATAATACTGTGTATAAACTCTATACTCAGAATGAACAATTTTAAATACTATTCGATTTTACTCATAAGTTATTGGAATCTTATATGTATACAATTCTGCCTAAATAATGGATCTACAAATACAATATCCCTGCATATCTCACATCAATTTCCATTCCTCCACCTCACTCTCTATTTCATATCTTATCTAAGTTAACTATTGCTTAACCATCTTCTCACACCGTCTCCGATGAAAGTATATAATAAATATTCTGGAAACAGCTGTAAGACC
>NC_068983.1:8510162-8514230 GCF_001194135.2 Octopus bimaculoides | reverse complement strand
CGGCAAAAGAGACCGATAGAATAAGTACTTGGCTTCCAAAGAATAAGTCCTGGGGTAGATTTGCTCGACTAAAGATGGTGCTCCAGCATGGCCACAGTCAAATGACTGAAACAAGTAAAAGAGTAAAAGAGTAAATATACATACATATATATATATATATATATATACAGAGGAGAAAGAGAGAGAGAGAGAGAGAGAGAGAGAGTTGGATAGGTTGATAGATACATAGATGTAGAGGTAGGTATAAAAGCATACATACATACATACATACATACACACATACACATATATACACATACATACATACATACATACTGAGACAATTTATTAAAAATCTGTAATTCTAGGTTATCAGCCGTCTGGAAGATAAATACATACCTAATAATGTTGTTCGATCTATAACTGAAATTGATTCAAACTATTCTGTTGTGTGTTATGCACATATATGAACGGCGTAATGTTCTTTTGAGAGAAAAGCGATGTTGTGACAGACAGACAGGATATTTTTGAAGCTGAGGATTTTAAAACCGAACCAACATTGGAATATGAACGAGAAAAAGGGACTACCCAACAACATTGAATGGGCAGTAACAACGAATATAAACACACTCGAATTAGGCCGTTCGTCCAACACATGTCAGCGAAGAAACCGGATATATGATGATGATCATATCAGTATAGTGCAGTATTTCGTTGATTGCACACACAGACACACCTACGCCAAAACACACATATACACACATGTATGTATACCTATGAATGTGACTTCAGTTATTTTCAGCTGATATGACACTGTAGTAATTCACGTCACTTTAAAAATTCTACTGAGTCCTGTTTTCCATTGATTTATTTTAAAGTATTTATGCAGATGTTCGTATAATTGTGTAGGTGTGGGTATGTGAGTGTGTGTCTGTGTGTGCGCGTGTGAGTGAATGCATTAATATATATATATATATATATATATATATATATATATATATAGAGAGAGAGAGAGAGAGAGAGAGAGAGAGAGAGAGAGAGATTGATAGATAGCTACATACATACATATATACGTATACGTATGCATACATACACACGAACATATATGCATTTGAATATAAGGAAAGAAAGAGAAAGACGGATAGATAGATAGATAGATAGATAGATAGATAGATAGATAGATAGATAGATAGATATATGCAGAATGAGAGAGATAGAAGCTTCCTAATTATTCATCAATTTCCAACTTATATAGGAAAGGTCATACAAAATCGCTGCAAGCCATTCTGATCCAGAATATCTTCAACGTTTTGCATATTGTTTCAACTTTATTTTTATTTTTCACCAAAGTTCTTCTCATGCAGTTTCAACAGACACGACATACAGACTTTTCATTTGTGGTTTCCATATAAGAGAAGAGAAGAAGAAAAAACATAATCAGAAAACCTACGTTTTATCAACGTCAGAATCCTCAGCGACTTCAGCTCCAATACTAGGAATACTATTAAAATACATTGGTATTCTGTGCATTTCTCTCTTTCTCTCCTCTTTCTTTCTCCTTCTCAATCTCTGTCTCTTCCCCCTCTCTCTCCCCCTCTCTCTCTCTCTTATCTTTTGTCTTATTCTCCTCTTTATTTACTGTTGTAGCCTATGCGTGGAGTCGCAATAGCCCAGTGGTTAGGGCAGCGGTCTCCCGGTCATGGGATTGCGGTTTCGATTCCCAGACCTGGCGTTGCGAGTGCTTATTAAGCGAAAACACCTAAAGCTCCACGAGGCTCCGGCAGGGGATGGTGGCGAACCCTGCTGTACTCTTTTACCACAACTTTCTCTCATTCTTACTTCCTGTTTCTGTCGTGCCTGTAACTCAAAGGGTCAGCCTTGTCCTACTGTTTCACGCTGAATATCCCCGAGAACTACGTTAAGGGTACACGTGTCTGTGGAGTGCTCAGCCACTTGCACGTTAATTTCACGAGCAGGCTGTTCCGTTGATTGCATCAAATGGAACCCCCGACGTCGTAAGCGACGGAGTTCCAACAATAGCTTATGCCTTTATTTCCTGTCTAAATTTTCCACTTTGCTTTCTTCTTTACTTTCTTTTTTTTTTTGTCTTTCTCTAAATTTGCTTTCTTTTCTTCTTCTGCGTTATTTATTCCATCATCGGGCGATTAGGTTTCGAAAGTCGATCAGGTCAACTTTTTATTTCATCCATTTGAGATCAATGAAAGAAATGTCTAGTCCAGTTTTGGGGTTTGATATAATTGATTAACAACTCTCTTTAAAATCTGATGACTGTGTGCCTAAATTAAAGCCTTAGAGGAATGATAGTTGTTTGTTAGTATGTTTGGAACAGCGAGCAAAATGCCATGTTCTATTTGTTCCAAGCCTTTATGTTGTGTCTTTGTAGAAAGACTTCTTCTTCTTATTATTATTATTATTAATATATTTTTGTTATTATTATATAGATGTGGAGGCGCAATGGCTCGGTAGTTAGGGCAGCGGACTCGCCGTCGGAGCATTACGGTTTCGATTCCCAGACCGGGCGTTGTGTGTGTTTGTTGAACGAAAACACCTAAAGCTCCACGAGGCTCCGGCAGGGGGTGGTAGCGAACTGTGTTGTACTCTTTCGCACCGAATTTCTCTCACTCTTTCTTCCTGTTTCTTGAGTAACGCTGCGATGGACTGGCATGCCGTCCAGCTGGTGGGAGGACACATACGCCATAGACACCGGGAAACCGGGCCCATCAGCCTGGTTATGCTTTGAAAGGGTGCATAAATAAAAATCTAAAATAATATTATTAGTAGTAGTAGTAGTAGTAGTCGCAGAAGTAGTAAAGGCGGTGAGCTGGTAGAATCGTTAGTACCAGACAAAATGCTTACCGGTATTTCGTCCGTCACTACGTTTTGAGTTCAAATTCCGCCGAGGTCACCTTTACCATTCACAATTTCGGTAGGGATGAATTAAGTACCAGTTGCGTACTGAGGTCGACCTAATCGACTGCCCCTCCCTCCAAATTTCAAGCCTTGTGGTTAAAGTTGAAAGGATTATTATTATTATCAATAATATTGATACGCCAATTTTTTTTTTGTACGTACCTGACGCGTGTGTTACGGTTAAGAGAAACAGAATTGCTGACAGAAATTTTGTCGCTTAAATAATTTGTATTTTAGATCTCTTGTAATTTCTCTTCCAGAAATAACAAGAGACTATTCGGCCAATTTCGAGTGTAAAACCAATCAATTCTACGGTATTCCCAAGATACACAAAAGTGAGAAAATAAGTAACACATGCAGTATAATAGCAGGCCCCGCATGCGAAATCCACCGCCTCAGTAACTGTTCAGATATCCTCTTAAAAACGATTCCTCAAGCATGTCAAATGCTTCATCAGAGACGACCTGGATATGCTCAACACCTTCCTGAAACAATAAACAAATACACCCTACTAGTATCCTTGGATGTAGTCAACCTATAATCCAATATACCCCAGAACCTAGGAATAGGAGCAATTCAATTCTGGCTAGCGAATTACGCCAAGGAAATCCCACGTTGCATCAAAAAAGAATTCGTGATAGAAGGGCTAAAATTTATCTTGGAAAATAAATACTTCGTCTTCAAAGACAACTTCCATCGACAAAAATACGAGAATGGCCCCCTCCTTTTCTTAGTCATGGGATATCTAGAAATTAGTCTTTATCGTAAGGTACTAGAGAAATACGGCAACCCATTCTCCTACATAGAAAATAACTGGCATGAAATTATAGAGAGACTTAAAGAATTTCAAGCACTTATAAATGGACTTGATGTAAACATTCAATTCACGATGGGATATAGACATCAACATCATTCCTTACCCGACATCCTCATTAAGAAATCTAACAACATAATAGAAGTAGATATATACTATAAACCGATGGACTCCAAGCAATATCTACCGTTCAACTCATGCTACCCCAGACACACCAGAATGAATATCCCCTTCAACCTAGCAAAAAGGATCTGTACTATACTTTCTAATGCAGGCACCAGGGACACACGACTACATAAATTAAAGGATACACTCATCACCAGGAACTACCCACCTTCACTAAT
>NC_068983.1:8506025-8510110 GCF_001194135.2 Octopus bimaculoides | reverse complement strand
TATATATAACCTCCTGGTTAATATAAACAACTTTACACGGAATCTGTGATGCGTCCTGTTCTTCGCATGCCAAATGTTCTATCATGTTGCTTGATTTACCGAGTTGGAGCCTGCATGGCGCGTTCTCTTCTCTGATGATCCGGCTCAAGTTGGTCGGCCACATGCCATGCCATGCGGTTACGGCGGATGAAGTCGTATCGCAGGACTATGTGAGACCCTAATCAGGAGGATCCGAACAAACACCGATGAATAGTGAGTGCTGCCACTCGCTGCAACAGCACTTTCATTCATGCCATTCTGACCTGATCTATCAGGAAACTCCAGGATTCTATTATCACGTGTACCAGGATGCTATTATCGGGTTACCAGGCAGGTATCATGACAAAAGCATCACATGTGCTGGTAGTCATGGATGAAGTGGCGCTGTTATAACATGGTGGAACATAGTGGTGGGGCAATGGCTGAGAATGTGGAACGTAAATAAGATTGAAAGCATATTGAAGAGAAAAAAAACGAATATAGAGTGTGAAGTGTAGGAAATACATTTGAATAGGCAAATCGTGCGTATGAATTAGCTAATTACGACGTTACACTTTCGTAGTGCTCATTTATACAGACGTATTTTCTAATCAATTTTCGACGCTCCCGATACTGGCTAGCATAAATTCCATGGAAAAATTACATAGAAATAGTGTCTAAACGAATATTTCTTAAACAATATTGATTAATTTATTTGTTTCATATTGTTGCCTGCACACACGTAAAGATTTTTACAGGCGATAGCAATCAGACTCCAGCAACAAAACAAGCTGATAGAGATAACACCGATACACAAAGTATTGAGGAGAACTTATAAGATTGTACAAGATGCAAATGCTTTAATGTGTAAAAATATTTCCTTTTAACTCGGCAGGAACTCACATATACTATTCTATCTTGTAGTCAGAAGGGGAGGCTGTGCACATGACCTATTGAAGGACTTCCAGCACTGTTAGTAGAGAGTGAAACACGTAGCCTTAAACTGGAAACCATTGAAACAGAGTAGACTCTGCTTAAGGCATTCTGCATTATGGTAGCGATTATGGTTTAGTGTGGCAATGGCCCAATGGTTAGGGCAGCGGACTCACGGTCATAGGATCGCGGTTTCGATTCCCAGACCGGGCGTTGGGAGTGTTTATTGAGCGAAAACACCTAAAGCTCAACGAGTCTCCGGCAGGGGATGGTGGCAGAGTACAGCAGGGTTCACCACCATCTCTTCTTGTTTCTGTTGTGCCTGTAGTTCAAAAGGTCAGCCTTGTCACACTGTGTCACGCTGAATATCCCCGAGAACTACGTTAAGGGTACACGTGTCTGTGGAGCGCTCAGCCACTTGCACGTTAATTACACGAGCAGGCTGTTCCGTTGATTGGATCAACTGGAACCCTCGACGTCGTAAGCGACGGAGTGCCAACAACAACAAATGGTTTAGTAAAACGACTGACATTCATTATCAGCCACAACACTTTCTCGATCACAATGCGACACACACAACACAAACACACACTCACACACACACACGCACGCACGCATTTTCCTTCACACTCTTACATGTATAGAGATAAAAGTAGCGTAAGAAATAGTTGTGGAGTTACAATTCCATTGCACTCATGACTTCAAACGGATAAATTCTAGGCATGCAGCAATTAGATGAAAAGCAAACGCATGACAACATTGAATATCTACTCAAATATGTCAAACGAGAGAAATAAGAAATTGAACCTTCCAGTGCGAGAACAACTCGTTGCACAATTAGATGGTGCTGTTGCTGATTAGTGAAGTAAGATCTCATAATCGTCAATACAGCGCACAAAACTCCGGGTGTATTGTTCTTAGAACTAAAGAACAGGCAAAGAGACATGTCTATCTATTGCAAACACACTAGACCATAAATCGATCCCACCACATTTTGTTAAAAATCATTGCTAATGACTTTAACCGCGAGCTCTTGTTCACATTTCAGTAAACAAGCTACAGCAGATGGACAGACGTCATGCCCCCAAAATTGTGTACCCTGAGAGAAGAATTGTAACTGTTCGTTTTGAGCTGGAAGCTCAAAAGGACACACACATAAAAATTATGATCATTTAAGTGTTTTTTGTATTAAATTAAGAAAAATTTTTTGTATTAAATTAAGAAAAATTAAAAGGTCACCTCAAATCAGAGAGAGACTTCGCTTCAGAAGAGAATATTATTGGGTTCAGCTCAAAGCCACGAATTTGAAATACCTTGTTCTCGCTTCCATGCTTTGTGATAATGAAGAAGAGGGAGAAAGCAGACAGTAAAGAGAAACTAAGGTCACGAACAGAAAATAAATGAACTGCTAACGGTAACGCAAATAGAAAGTGTGAGGTGGAGCACAACAGTTTCCTCACTGAAATGAAATTCACAATTCTTTCCGTAAGAAGCGATGAATTCCCAAAAAACATAACATGATTAGGTAACTATTTGGTTTACTTTGGCAAAGAGGTGAGCTCCGATAATTTAGAGGTTTCTAAAGACAGCATATATACAAAAATGTTCTCGCAAACCTATAGACATTATTTTGTAAACTGCAGCCAGGACGTAACATTTTTCTTCGATTCTCGGATACAAAACTTGCTCAAAAGCATTTTTGCAATTAATCCGCTATATGCATTATATGGCATGGCATATATGGGTTAGCAGAGGGAAACGAATTGTATCTGGAGGAGCCTCGAACAGATTCAGGTCGAATTTACATTTATGTATACAAATCTACCCAGTTGGCGTTTTTATGTTCTATATTTTAAGTTGGTTTAATTATTGTATACACACGCACGCACACACGTACACACGAGCGCGTGCACAAAGATTTTCTCAAATCGCTTAATACATTCACTGATTAATTCTTTCCGAGGTTTCTGAATTACTTTGGATTCTCAATCCATTCATATTTCTATAAGCACCAAAATTTAATGTTTGTAATATTTTCTATATATATCATAGACCCTGTGGCTAACAAAGGAGGGACCATAATATTATTATTATTATTATTACTATTATTATTATTATTATTATTATTATTATTGGTAGTAGTAGTAGTAGTAGTAGTAGTAGTAGTAGTAGTAGTAGTAGTATTAGTAGTAGTAGTAGTAGATTTTTTTTCATATTATTCAAAGAGTATTGCATTTAATACAATTGCCGTTATCATATATTATATCTTACAATATGAACCGCGTGAAACATTGAGCGCTGGGTAGGAAACTCCCTCCTGACTATGTTTCTGTTTATATTCACTGCTAATTTCCTTAGAGAATGTAACAGTATCCTTAGAAAATACATCAGTAACAATACTTTCCTATATTCTTCGAACGTAGAGAGCAATTTGGGGATCGACGAATTAAACTATACTTTCTGGATCGACAAAAGAAACCATATTGAACACAAAAATAGCATATTCTGAACAAAAGCTTCTCCATTGAAAGCGTACTATATACAGTATGCAAGAAACAAACATTCAATATATATTTTAACATTATTTTTGTCGAACGAATGCATGAAATAAATTCTTGGAAATCCCAATGTATTATTTGTACAAAATACACTGGAATATGTTGAATGTACATTAAGCAAATAACCAGTAGGGAAACAAGAAGAAAATGGTGTATGGAATCATGCTACAGGAAATATATTCCAGAAAGACGTCATGTCGATTAAACAAAAAAGCTGCAGGATTATACCTTTCTATCCAATTTAATTTTTTAAGACTTATATGAACACAATATGAAATATACTTCATACACGCATTTTTCGCACACACATAAATGCAGGGAAACATTTAGACATTTATTTGTATTTTCATGCTTAAATACAATTATCACAATAGAGTTATTTTATGGAGTCTTATTTAATGGCGCCCTTCTAAATTAGGTTACTTCCCTAATATTGAGTCTGATATTATATATATATACATATATATATATATATATGTATATATATACATATATATAAAGTTGTAGTATATTGTCAACTTAATGGGACAATCCCAATAAGGGAACACACTACTGCCGTTTAGCCCTAGGAAGCTG
>NC_068983.1:8504959-8505925 GCF_001194135.2 Octopus bimaculoides | reverse complement strand
ATGATAAAGTCATGGTACCGTATATGCCTGTTTGCTTGAAAGGAGACTTGTGTAGAATTTTAACTCTTCTTTCAAGCAAACAGGTATATATTGAAACCTCACGTTTGATATATATTTTGCTTGTTTGGATTATGTTTACTGGTCACTGTATCATTATTTTTTCAACAATAATGATAGCCTATTTGAATTTTGTATTTGTGTGTATGAATGTGAGTGTGCGAGCGTGAGTGCGTATGCTTGTATGTGTATGTATGTAGTTGTGGCTCTGTATTTACCTCAGGATATTCTTGTTATTTACTGTGTTGGAGAATTTAGTTTCCCGTGTTTAATTTTGTAGCGTTTTTCTTGAATTGTGTTCAATACCAAAATCACTGAACGGAATTCTACGAACGTTTTTGTTCGGTTTTTTTTTCACGCCTTGTTAAAATGGCACTACAAATCTTTACTGCACCATACAAACAACATTTGCTCCGGGAAGTTGAGAAGCAAAACAAAAGGAACTTTTAATTTATTTTGTCATTGTTATGTGTTGGATAACTGTACAAATTTATTGAAGATATCTATTCGTCGCTTTTCGACGACGTAGACAACAACTGATGCGTGTATAATGTTATAATCAATACTTGGTAAGCTGTTAGGGCCTGGCTCATATAACATTATATATAGCCAGCTACATGTATACTTCTGTTTATCTAGCTGGTGCGTAAACACGTTCATATATACGTATATATAGATGTGTGTCTAGATATGTGTGTGAGTGGTGTTTGTATGTAAATATACATGTGTATGTATATATATATATACACACATACATAAGCGTTTGCATATATATGTATATGTATATGTATGTATATACATATATGTATAATGAATATTTATGTACACGCACACACATATATATATACATTTATACATACATATATGTATGCATATATATATATATATATATATATATATATATATATA
>NC_068983.1:8500264-8504390 GCF_001194135.2 Octopus bimaculoides | reverse complement strand
ATATATATATATATATATATATACATAAATAAACAAGTATACAATATATAATCTATGTTAATCACGAAACTTTCGTCTGATAAAGGAAGACAGCTCCGTCTATACATTCCGTTCATGAACTTTTCTCTTAAATCTTAACGAAAGACATTTGAAGCGCACACAGTATTTTGATATGGTGGGAAACCCTAGCAACTTTTCTTCGTTTCGTTTTCTATAAAACACAGCCTATATATCATTATCAGACCTATAATTAATGCCATACTTTATTCTACCTCAAATTAAATACTGAAAATAAAAAGTTTGATGTGCAAAACAAAAGAAAAAATAATAAAACATATATAACTTTGTATAATTCACTTGATTTAGGTTCTAAAAGTAAACGTTAATTTTCGAATCGTACGAGAAGATAATTCTGGGAAATATAATTTAATACTTTTATTTATATTTTACTTCATATGTTTTACATTTATTTCAGTATTGAATATTACTGATTTATGTCCTTGGAACTAAGGTCTAATAATTTAATGTATATAACGCATTCCTACACCTCGTCTTGCAACAAGTGTGTGGGGTTGCTATATATATTGCCGTTTTAATTGTAGGAGAGAAAATTAAAATCTAGCAGGAGAGGACGATTAGTTTTTCTGAAGAATAGAATTTTTTTCTTTTCGGTTTTTGAATTGAAACCCAATTAAAGAAATAATGGTAGTCTTTGCTAACGAATTATTCGTCTGACAAACACGGTTCTCGCTGTCTACGATGCGGAAATAACCAGCCCTGAATCTAGTTAAAACTGAAGGAAATGAACAACGCTTTCTTCTTTATTCGAGTGTAGTTTTTTGTGTTTATAATATATATGACAATAGAGTCGCTGGGTATAGATTTCATTTCCAATGGGTCAAGCATTGTTTCATCTCATTACGAATACACACACACACACACTAATCTAAATAGATGTTTTTAGGTAGATACACTTCCTTACAGCCTTACATATCCATAGATTCATATTTGCACATTTGGTTATACATGTACTCATCATGATTTCGGGTTCAGACTACTGCAGAGCAATTTGGGAAAGTCTCTTAGGCTACATATGTATATGTTTACGTTTTTTGTTGTCCTTGAACCGTGTCGGCTGGCTTACGTCTCCCTTTCCTGGCGTTTCGGCAAAAGTGTCCTGTAGAATAATTACTGGACTTCTTAACAAGGTGTTGGGTAAAATTTTTCACCTAAACACTTCAAGACAATGTCCCACCATGGCTGCATCCATTAAATAAAACAAGTATACGTTTATATATATATACTGGGTACTGGAGCGTTCCTGGCTTTAAGTCCTGGTTGGAAATACTTTTGTTGGGCTTAGAAAAACTGGTGGTCCACTAAAAATGTGTGTGAACCTGAGAGGGACATATGTTGAATATGATCATCCTTAACTGATACTCCTGTATTTCTTTTACCCAAAGTCAGAATTTTTTTCACACCTATATATATATACTCTCATAGCACTCCCATATTCTTCTTCTCCCCTTCTCCTCCTCCTTCCTCCTCCTCCTCCTCCTCCTCCTTCTTCTTCTTCTTCTTCTTCTTCTTCTTCCCTGCCAAGAATTCACAACGACCTCGAACCCACAAAAGTAAACAAGAGAGACAGAGACAGGCAGAAACAAGGAAAATGCCCCTCGTATTTGAATATTATGCAAATATTCTTTCATTTCATTTAAGTTTTCCAAATTTCGTCGAGGCAGACATTGGCTTTCATCTTTTCAGGGTCGATAAGTTAAGTACTAGTTGCATACTGCGGTCGATCTAATCGACTGGCCCACCTCCCCCAAAATTTCGGGCCTTGTGCCTAGAATATAAAAGCATAAAATACTTATTATTTTAGAGTGTTTTTCGGTTATATTTTATATAATATTTAAATTGAATTCTGTTCGTATAGTCTTTATATGTGTCTTTATGATTATACTTATTATAGTCATGTTTAGAGAAAAACGTGTATTGAAATTATATAAATTAATACATTCTATTATTCAATTTTTTTAAAAAGAAAACTTTGCTTGTTTAAACAATTGAAACTTCTTTCTTGTCTAGCGTTAATTAATCAATTTTTGGAAGTAAATGTTTGGTATCATTCCTTCAGGCACAAATTTCACCATTCGTGTCCTACTTTATAAGGTTTCGCAGGGCTAATAATTTCCCATTTTAATGAATACTTAGTATTTTCATCCTTGAGCTACAATTTAAACATGCTAAGACTTGTTGAAAATGTTCTAGTATTATTTCTAAACGAACTTTCAGAATATGCTATTCTGTGTTTTATAAAGCATAAGCTACCCCAATGTATTAACATTTATTTGTATCTGCTGTGACTACACAGATATAGACGATATTTGTTACCTTACAGTTATTTTAAAATTTTCATTGCTCTTCTAGCGCAATCACATTTTCTATGCTACGTCGTTATTACGAGATTTTATATCTGTGTTTGTTTTATACTCTTGTTGATTATCTCTATCATTGCTATTTTCATAATAGTCGCTATTCCTTCTAGTCCCCAAGTATGCCTGTCTTTTAGTTGTAGCATCTATAGAATTATTTAACTGAGTAGTTTCCCTTTGTTCATTTTTATTTTGGTTTCAATAGAATTTGGATTAATCATTTTACTATCGTTTTTAAAATTTGAATTATCTTTCATTTGGTCTTCATCTTTATTTACCTTAATAATGTTATTGTTCCGTGCTTTCGCAGTTTGTTTGGTGTTGTGGACGCCTATAATTTGAACTAAATTTTTAGAGTTGAAGAACGCGATTTGAATTCATTGTTTATTATATAAATTATGGTATTTATTCTTTACCGGAAAAAAATTATCTAGTGCGTCGTAGAATATTCTTGGTATTTTTGATTTAACTTGCTTAGCGAAGGGTATTATCATCCAGTCTATAACTTTAGAACTATATTTAAACTTATAGTTTGTATTGTAATAGTCGGAGTGAACGTTTTAACCTTCTTTCCTACTGTATTAGATGTTTTGTGTTTAATTTTATTTTTCTAGTATTTTAGTAGTTGATTAAGGTCAGGAGTCGTTGCAATAATTCTTTACATAATTAGAATGTTGTATATTGTTATTATCCATTACTTTGTTGTACTTGTGGTTAGACATCTTTCTCTCGTTATCATGGCTATAGATTTTTATTTATATTTTTATTACCATCATTTCCCGTATCATTATTTCTTATTTTCGGGTGTTTTGAAAATGATGCACACTTCTCACGTGACAAAGCCACTATAAAGTCTGACCGTCAATGATAGTAGGATATCAGTAGTAGTAGAGTCGTTCAGAGTCGTAAATTTGTTGTACATTTAGGTGAGCTGAATGGTAGTGAATGTTTAATGTTGCTGTTAAAATTATTGTTGTTTAAAGTGTTAGTTGTTTTTGTGCTGCTTTAGCAGCGGTTTTAAGTTGTGCTTTCTTATCGAGAGATAAGATACGAGAATGTATTATTCAGAACTTATTTTGATTTAACTTGCTTAGCGATGGGTTTTATCATCCAGTCTATAACTTTAGAACATTTTTTTAACTTATAGTTTGGATTGTAATAGTCGGAGTGAACGTTTTAACCTTGTTTCCTACTGTATTAGAAAAGGAGGCGGGCATCCTCTAAGCCACAAAAACAGACGGCTCAGAGTGGAAGGGACTGTCGGTCGACCCGATTATACAAGCTACGGTGGAGACACTGGAAAATTTGGCAGAGACAGTGTCAATTGGTAACTGTATTATTCGGAGGAGTTGGTTCTATCTATCTATCTATCTATCTATCTATCTATCTATCTATCTATCTATCTATCTATCTATCTATCTATCTAACTATCTATCTATCTATCTATCTATCTATCCATCTATTATCTATCTCTCTTTATACACGCGCGCGCGCGTATATATATGTCACATGTTCGGATCGTAGGTGACTAAACTAGGATTGCATAGAAGGCAGGTTGCTAGACTCCCAGCAGAACTAAAACGACTGATGAACCTAGTTTAGGTTCACCGACTATCCAACGATAACATCAATATAACACGCGCGCGCGCGTATATATATGTCACATGTTCGGATCGTAGGTGACTAAACTA
>NC_068983.1:8494770-8500245 GCF_001194135.2 Octopus bimaculoides | reverse complement strand
ATATATATATATATATATATATATATATATATATATATATATACATATACACATGCATACATACGTATATATATACATACAAACATAATCCCGTGCGTATTGATTTGCATGCATATATTTTATCATTGAACTTCGTATTGTCATTGTATAAATAAGAAAATAGGAGTTATTAAAGGCGACTTAGATATTTTTGACTATAACGAATAATCTCTTCTTTAAAATTTTACATTTATATGGTATGATGATCGTTTTAATTTTTTCTGTCTGTTCTTGTATCATGGAAGCATAATTCTGACATTTTTACGGTTTCCGTTTTAAGTCATTCCATAAATATTTCCGTCATATTTTTGTTAGATTTTTTTTTCTTTATCTTCGAAGTCGAGGAATATATTAGCTGCAAAACTAAATGCGAAACAAAATAAAATTGTCCTCCCGGAAATACAAATGTGCATATAACCTGTGTTTTCTTTTAGTCGTTAAACACATCAAGATACTGTTTCTCTTTGCTTTCTATTAAAACAAACATAATCAATAATTTTTCCTGTGAAATAACAACTAATACACTGTGTGTCAACATTTAGGACACGCTATTCATTAAATGTGTAGAGCACCTTTGAATCATTGCATATCAAATGAAAGCAAAGATATAAACGGGACTGTAAATTGCATGTTAATTCTGTAGTAAAACCGCACTTACATAATTTTATGATGCTTTAAAAATACTTCGACGCTCTAGTAGTATGAGTGGGCTTAGGAATAATTAGTCTAGAGTCTAGACTGATTTTTTCTAAGCCCACTCAAAATACTTTCATCTCTTGATCTAGTTAAATCAAACTAAATTTTGATCAACGCTTTTAACGACAAGATTTATCTTTTTTCGCGGAATATTTTCCTTTGTAAATTTATCTATTTAACTTCCATGCTGAAATTTATCTGCATTAAAATCTTTTAGTCTTTCCCTTTGACGAGAAGTTGAGTCGAACGTAGGTACTGTCACCCTCTAGAAGGCAGCTTAGGATTTATAGTGGTTTGTAAATATTGATTGTATTATTAATATTACAACTGAAATAGAAATTAAAATAGCATACTTTCTCATCACAGAAGTATGTAACGTTTGAATATCACAGTTAATTTACGAATCACTTTATAACGATTTTACAAATAATTCCTAACTCTGTCTACAATATTTATATTTATGCTCTAAAAGTGCACAAAAGTAACGAGGAAAACGTCCTTTGAAGTATTTGTATCTCAAGATTTGTTCCTCTTATCAGACATATTGTTTTAACATCACTTCGTAACAATGCTGACGCTAAACATTCATTTTGCTTTTGAATTAGAAAAAGTATTTAGCATTTAGATGAAAAAAATCAGATGTGAATTTGGAACAATACCGTTTTACCTCAGAATCGCATCGATGTATTAGGAAAAATATTTGTAAACTCATCGATATATATTTAGATATCAATTTAATTCGTTTCCCATACAACTTTAGACAATGAATCAAAGATCCCTCGACTCATTTGTTAAATTCAATATATGTGATATATTCGGGTATTTGTATGAAAAATTATATGATATTTGCCTGCCTTCCACATCGTGTGCAAAGTATAAAGAAGGCCAGGCTGCTGACTAATCGAAGGTTTACATTCGATCAATTAGGGGATACTTTTTATTATCTAAACATTAGTGAGAAATAGAATACTTTAATAAGCTTGTGGATGGAATAATGTCAATAAGTATCAATGGAAGAACTCAGTAAATCCATTTGTTTGCTTCACATTAAAACATAACATAATAGGATATATATTTCTCCGACAGACAAAGATCAGAAATACTCGGTTGATTAATTTAGAATGTGTCATTTATAATGACTTAATCTAATTCATTATTGTTTATATATTCATCAATTAGAGACAGAAGACATATAACATTGATAATGGCTCATACGATAGGCCTTTTCTACGGTATTACAAATACCTATAAACACCACAAGAATCAAAGAAATAAATCTACTGGACTGATGATTGACGACAGATGATAAGATTGATCATTACATGAACACGCATTGTTTTAAGGTTAAGACAGTTTTGTTTTCCAACCTAAATATATATTAAACCAGGAGAGAGAGACAGAGAGACTGAGAGAGACAGAGAGACAGAGAGAGAGACAGAGATAGACAGAGAGAAGGAGAGACACAGAGAGAGAATTAGGATGAGTATGTGTAGATAATTGAGCTTCCATAATTTCTAGCATTAAAACGTCACTTCTCTTTGTAGAATAATGCTTTGTTATCCTGTGAAGTAAAGTAAATGAAAAGTTTCAGTATATTTACGTAAATATTAACAATCCTCTAGTAGATGGTGCGGTAGGAAATTTGCTTCCAAACAACATGGTTCCGGACTCAGTCACACTGCGTTGCACTTTGGCTCAGTGTCTTCTTCTATTGTCTCGAACCGACAAAACGACAAAAGCCTTGTGAGTGCAGTCGTTAGACGAAAAGTGAAAAAGAAACCATCATATATATGTTTTCGGCAAAAATCTGAATCGGAATATTAGAAATTATAATCCCCTCTATAGTTTAAATGTTCATGCCCTGCAGTCAGACATCTCTGGCAGTTTATAAATAGGTGCAGTTTATACAGGCTAAATAATCGCAATTCGAAGAATTGACGAATATGTTTGCTTACATATTTTCCCAATTCTTCATTTTCTTTGATGAAGCAACTCCCTGAAAAATTGGTGAAATGTTTTACATAGCAGCTGCTTATGATAAAATATAAAGACTATATATTAAGAATCATCTCACTTTTCTATATAAACATATATATACGTGCGTGTATGTGCATGTGTGTGTGTGCCTCTTTGTCTATGTGGATGGTAGAGAGGGAGAAAGGCAGATACATTGACACATACATAGATACGTGGATGAATATATAAATATTTATATTCATTTTTATATTTATATAAATAGATTGATGTAGATGTAGATAGATAGACAGGTAGATAGATAGGTAGAGAGGTAGGTAGACAGAGAGATAAAAACGACGTTTATTAATTGAGAGGAAGAATGTAAACAGTTGCTTATGGAATGAGAAAGATCAACATACCATATATCATTACGTCAATGAACAGAGAAATTTAATTTTATATAATCATTCGTTGTTAACGAATTATATATATATATATATATACATATATACATATATGTATGTATATATCGACAGAGTGAGAGAGAGAGAGAAAGAGAGGGAAAATTAAAATAGAAAGCAAACGTATACAAATATGAATATAGAAGACCAATGTCTCAGTTCAGTTGAAACCAGCCACTGAATATTAACTAAGCATACATATATCCGATAACTATTGTATTCTATTATACATACACAATTGAATTTTATGTACACAATACTTGTATCAGGTTATTATTGTATAAAACAACTTGATAATTTAGTTAATATCTAATACTACATTTTCTGCGCGTATATGTGACTTCTGTATAGAATATTGTTATAGAATTAAATGTTAAATCTGTACTAACACTTCATTCACCTATTCAAAATGATTCCCAGTAAAACACTGTCTACATTTGAATGAATGTATTCTTCGCTAGTGTGCAACCTTGCATAGGTACGCTTATGCCACTATATGCGCGTAAGTATAATTTGCATATATATGTGTATGCATGTGCTTTTGTATGTGTGTCTGTATTAGTGTGTAAGCATACACACATATACATATTTATGTATATTTGCATTCATACATATAAACATATGCACATTCATATTTATAGAATTGTGTGTGTCTGTGTGTGCTCGTAGCGTTAATTATTTTCTCTTTTCGTTTTCTCTCGATTAGACAATATCGTATATTTTGAATTGAAAATATAGATGCATTATAGGAACACATACAATTAAAGGTGCTTAAGTGATATATATTTCAAATGAATTCATAGCCGTGCTTAACAGATCGAAAAACTAAATTACAGAATCCATTGGCGGAACACACTGTACAGATCACTGATGACGTGTGACTTCTTTACTAAATTAATATACATTGTAGACATTGGCACCAGGCCACACATTATAATACAGTCGTAGTCGATTATATGACCCATTTTTTTGTCTCCTTCAATAAAACTTAACTTTATCAACCCTAGATTGAAAGTGGGAAATGGTATCATCAGACGTAATTGATGTTAAAATTTGTAAGCCCATAATTAAATAGTTGCAGAACATTTTTTTTCTTATTTCAGTATTTGAGTGACTGTCAAAGGACTGCTATTTAGTTGCTAAAATGTAGACTTCTAGTATTGGCACAATGAAATTTATGAATAAATCGATATGAGTATACAAGAGTCATAATTTTTATCATCACTGGAAAAACGACAAAATTTTGACATTGGACTTTAAAACTACAAATTCAGTACACCTGAAGCTCTTATAATTCTGTCTGGAATCATGTTACTAGAAAAACATGAATTAGGAGAATTTTATAAGTCCTCAGAAAGATTTTCTCGTATTTTTGTTTCGTGAGTTCAAATCCAAACTGAAGCTAACCTTGTCTTTCAAATGACAGTACACAAGCAACTGAACAAGCATTTTGCATATTAACATATTTTTATACAGAAAAGTTAGTAAAATGTTTACATGCAAGCAGATTTCCGAGAGATGTGATTTTGATATAGAAGGTATACGTTTTTTTTTTTTGAAATTTCCCGTTGTGGAAATGTTTGTCGTCAGATTTGTTTTATATACTTTTTGAGGAACATTCAAAACAACAGCTCATAAGTCCAAGCTACTTCCTCATTCCTATAGAGGGTCTTGTGTTTGTGGTATTTGCTGTTAGCCTCGACGGGTATATATATGACGTGTACTTCCATTTTCCCCTCTACAAAATCCACGCAAAATGTTTTGGTCAGCTCGATGCAATGATAGAAGGCACCTGTTGAAGACAACAAGCAGAAGAACTGAACTAGGAAACATGTGGTTCATAAGCACACTATATTTAACGTACAGCCACGCCGACTAACATACATACATACAATATCTGTTTCTATACACGTTAGGTCACTTGTCCCACACAATACTTTCATTTAGAAATATATTTAAAACCAAAATTGATCGTATGGGATTTAACACTTTGGTCTGCAGTTTGATTTACAGACACCAGATAATATAGTAAATTATCTTTGTGTTTTCCATACATAATTAACTTTGACTGCCGGTGTTAAAGACTTCAGAAATGAAGTTAATTTGCTTGACCATGGACAAATTACGGTGTCTGATCCGGACAAATATTAATATTTCATGAGTTGACGGCTTTAAGAAAATCTCCGTAAAAAATAGATTGATCGGAATGATTGGAAATTCTGTGCACACATACAAATAAACATGTATGCAACAGCAGATGCACACTGAGTAATATGTGCGCGTCTATATATATATATATATATATATATATATATATATATAT
>NC_068983.1:8489304-8494125 GCF_001194135.2 Octopus bimaculoides | reverse complement strand
CATATATACATATATTCGTGATTGTGCGCTTGTGTATGGAGGTATGAATTCTTATTTAAAAGCAAACATTAACTGAAACAAGTCCAAAATCATTTTTTTGCTCGGAAAATGTTCGCGGTATCTTTTTTTGTGTTTCGAAATTTCGTCATTGACAGGCTTCGTCAGACCATGTCCGACCCATCACTCATCTCCCAAAAAATTAGTTATCGTCAAAAGTTTGGTTCTCTATATATGTGCATGCATGTGAATACGTATGTATGTATGTATGTATGTATGTATGTACGTACGTATGTATGTATGTATGTATGTATGCATGCATGTATGTATGTACGTACGTATGTATGTATATGTTTACACACGTATTCTTGCCTATGGAAGTATATGTGTATATATATATGTGTTTGTACTTTTGTATAGATAGATATATTCATGATAGATACAGGGGTTGGACAAAATAATGGAAACACCTAGCATCGTAGCATCATCATTTTGAAATATCTATAAAACTGTTCAAAGCTTGTTTATTTTTATATTTTGGTTTTATTATTAGTGTTGCTTAATGTTTTGTTAAAATTGTTATTTCGTTTCAGGTATCATCAGAAACAGGTAATTAAAATTAATTAAAATAACAGATCTATTGGACTTTCAAAGAGGTTAAATCGTTAGTGTTCCTATGGCAGGCGCTAGCATAACGAAATATTTGGTGTATCAGCACGTACTCTCTCGAAACTAATGACAGCATTTGAGAAAGAGGAAAAATTTCCTCGTCGAAACAAAACTCTGGAAGAGAACCAAAACTTTCAGCTAGGGACCATAGGACTCTTACGCGTATTGTTATAAAGGATTACAAATGTACAGCTCCCAAAATTACTGCAGACCTTAATGACCACCTCGGGAACCCAGTTTTCACAAAAACTCTTCGCCGGGTGCAGCACAATTGAACATACTTTATATGCTTAATGAATATAAATCGGCTGCATATATTTTTGTGTATCTATATTGAACTCTGTCGCTTATAATTGTCCGTGTACACCATGAATGTCAATATCATCACAAACAGACATAGTTTATTACTTGATCTGAAAAGGAATTTTCTGTATTGAAATGGAAATATATGTATGAAATCAGTTAGTGTATATCGAAAGTATACGTACCCATGGGAATGTATTTCGAACAACCGACTGCATTTTACGGATGTAATAGTTGGTTCTTGTAGGTTTTTGTCATTTCGATTGAATGTATTTGTGCTTGAGTTTGTATGTGTGTGCTCTCCGTATAACTATTCAATATTTAATGAAATAAAACCTTACGTTGAAACATAAATACGAGAGAGACAAATATTAATTTAACCTCCATGATGAAAGAAAAGAAAGGTCTTGAAATAGAATGTAACGCTGCTAACGTAGTTATGTTCTGAAATCGAAATAAATATTAATGAATGGAAATGAAAAACGATTTTTATTAGAAAATTTACCTAACGGAAAAGAATGCTAAATGAAAGCTTCAGAATAATGAATATTATTATCTAAATCAGTGTCCCTATTCAAAGATATTACGTTTAAATGATTCTGTTAAAACGACCGTTATCTTTTATAAATTGAGCTGAGATTAGGTTATTATATTTTAAATAGATAAACTAAGGAAAGGAAATAAACTATTTAAGCATAGATAATATTAGTCTCATATTTTAGCGGAAATCCAGCAATTTCCGTGAAGTCGCAACTCAATTACATCGACCTCGTGCTCAACTGGTACTTACTATATTGACCACGAATGCATCAAACGCAAAGTTGACGTTGGCAGCATTTGAACTCAGAAAATAAAAATGAAAAAAAAATGCACAAGATGTCGCCCATCATGGTTTTGATTCTGCTAATTCGACGCCTTACACATTGATAAATATAATAAATATATTCTATCCGTTTAATTATGATATAAAATGTTCTCAGTAAAAATGTAGACGACATAAGCTAAGCCCGTCTTTTTTATATAATAGTGAAGCCTCAAAAAACGGGCAGTCCCATAGCTTTTGCACCGGAATAATTATGGGCGATACATGTAAATGGAGAATTGAATTTTAATATTGATTTACTTATTTGAATTTTATGTAAAACCATTATAGATATTTTTTTCTTTTAAATCAGTACAAAACGTATACCATTGTCTTATGAAATGGTTTGTCTGTATTATACATAAGATAGATGAAAATACTGCTGAATGAATTATTAAGATCAGCTGCCGGTGGGTAATGAACATCAATTACATTTGTTTTTGTTTTGTTTAAGTTACATCAATAACGAAGTGACAAAATATTATTCCAAAGCTAATATATCTACTAGCTACATAAAGATTTATAGAAAATGAATCAATATATTTTCTTTAGTATTAAAGAACTATAATAGTACACATACACACCCATACATACATACATGCATACATACATACATACATACATTTATACATACATACATACATTTATACCTACATACATAGTGCTCCTCATGCACATACACACACATAGACACACAAACTCACAAACATAAAAATGCAGTTATTTATATATCATTCTCTATATGCATACACAAACAGTTGTGTTCGTGTATATAAAGGTTTGAAATGGTTTAGCGATATATAAATATGGTATACCATATTGCAGAACCATTGGCTGACCGGGCAAAATATTTTACTGCGTTTCGTCCATCTTATCGTTCTGAGATCAAATTTCGCCGTGGTTGACTCAACCTTTCGTCCTTCGAGATTGATAAAATAATTGCCAGTTGACCACTGGAGTCGATATAATAGACTTACCCTATTTTTTGAATTTGGTGGTCTTGTACCCAGATTCGAATCCAATATTTAATTTCAGTTATTTATTTAAAATTTTAATTAGTTGTTTTACATGGGAGGTTTCACTGCTTTGTTTTGTCTTTTTATATGAAACGTATGTTCTCATATCCTGAGAAAAAAAAAATCTGATACTCTATTTGATTTTAAATAAATTTATGATTTGTTTTTATAGTACTCGAAATGTAGATTGTTTTTAAATAAATTCCTATTTACTTTTATTGCTAAACCTCTCCATCACTGCGTTTGATCGCGTAAATTTATTACCGTAGGTCTCCAATGTATTCCACTGAGAATGTCAGAGAAAATATTGTTACAATTGTACGCGAGGAATTTTCAGATTTGCGCGTGACACTTTGTTTGTTTTTTTGCCAGAATATTTTCTCGGCTTAAATTTTGAAGATTGATTACGAAATTCATTATGTATACAAGATTCATTCAGTAGATTCATTGGACAGCGGTATATATTCATGCTCCTTCTATCTTATCTTTATTTTCATATTTTATATTGTATATAATTATATTTTTACTTGAACGTTTTTGCTTTCAAATTTCTCATGTGCACACGCACATGCTCGTGTGTGTATGTGTATATAGAGGAATATACGTTGACATGTGCATTCGTATGGCTAACAGATTAAAAATGTATTTGAAATTATTATATTGACACATACCGTTATATACACGATGAGTATGTGTACGAGTGTCCCTATTTGGTGTCTGTATGCCACATAAACACAAGCGCACACAGACACGCACACCGAAACACACACATATATGTAAATATATATGTATGTGTGCATATGTGTGATAATCTAATATTATGATACACAGAAACACACTCATATAATATGTATATTTGTATATATATATTTCGTCATGTTCAACCGTTAACCTCTACAAAAAATTTCTTTCTCTCTTCTATTTTTTTTTCATTCTCTCCCTTCTTTTCCATTATTTTCCATTTCCCTCCTGCGTCAAACTAATATACCTACTCGTTATTCTTACACCAGTCTACATCTTTGTCTTTTGTAAATTTGAATTAAATATATATATGGTTGAAATTTACGGAAAAGCATAAGACGAAGATAGATGTATGAACAAGAAGCAGGGGTATTAGTTTGACGTTCAGGAAAGTGAGAAAGTCTCTTACGTTTCAAGCCTACGCTCATGAACAGAAGGAATAATAGAAAATAAACAGAGGTAGAATGAACACAAAATTGTGGATTTAGCGGTCAACTGGTTCGAAAATTGGTTTTATATATATATATATATATATATATATATATACTGGGTGAAGGATAAGAGAAAACAGTTACCAACAGCAAAGGTATCAAATGCCTGAAAGGAAGGTTACAAAGAAGACTGGGAACATGTTTGCACTCATCCTCTGCCTAGGGGAGGGAAATAGACCGAAAGAGAAAGTTCGTCTCTCCAGAGGAGACAGTAGTAACATTATGTTCCCGCTCTTTGGCAGTACATCATCTTTAAAGTTACAGTCCCAGTACTCTGGGAAGACTGGATTAATATTTCTCACTAGGTAAAGAAAACAAGCTATCAGAACTTAATCGAAGAGTACCTTATGAAGGGATGGCATATGACCTCGTTCCCCATTGAAGTCGGCTGATGCGGTTTTGCAGCTACGCCAATGCACTATTTGCTATAGAAGACATGTAAGGAATACAAATAACTGAGGAAAGGCACAAAATAACTGAGGGATGGAAATAAAAGAATTGCACATCAGA
Organism: Octopus bimaculoides; assembly: GCF_001194135.2. Lineage (NCBI taxonomy): Eukaryota > Metazoa > Mollusca > Cephalopoda > Octopoda > Octopodidae > Octopus > Octopus bimaculoides. The sequence continues at coordinate 8,489,536 of NC_068983.1, read as the reverse complement.
TGAAACAATCATAGGGTGACTACGGTTGAATCTTTCCGTGAGGTGAAGTTTAGTTCAGTCCTTGCTTCCGCATCCAGCTGAAACGTACAGGCTAAAGGGCGAAACGCTTATGGCACTGACATATCTACTAACGGTACGGAAGGCATGATAACATGGTGATAGATTTAGAAAAGCCTGCAATATCCCTGCTGAGGTGTATATATATATATATATATATATATGTAATATATAT
>NC_068983.1:8488193-8488790 GCF_001194135.2 Octopus bimaculoides | reverse complement strand
TATATATATATATATATGCATATATGCATTTCATTGTATTTATGGGTCTTTCGACGAAACTAGAGCCAAACGCTTCACACTAGGAAACTAGCGTGCGCATCACGTAACTAATACTTATTTAAGCATATATGACATGCTTGCTGGTCAATTCAAACTATATCCGAAGCAATTTGGTACGTGAACAGAAGAATTCAGAACAATGTTAATAATTATTCCAAAAGTCAAATATGTTCAATATCTTCCCTACTTAGGTAATTTGCAATTTCTTAAATCGGAAACCAATATTAGTAACGATATTTCTTATTAGAATCAACATTAAGTTGTTATTAATTCGCTTCTGTGTATGTCGAGTTTTATGTATTTTCTATGTTTTTCACGAGATGTAAATATATACAACAATAGATGAAATGAAAAAAGTATTTATATCAAATGGAACGTTGTTAGTTTATTCTTTATAAATATCTTTTGAAGCAGAATATTTTATTTTTCATAATACTTGGAATTCTCTTTGAATTTTCGTATATAATATATTTCCAGACGTATGTATGAGTGTTCATATATGTATATATATATATATATATATATATATATATATAT
>NC_068983.1:8479276-8487145 GCF_001194135.2 Octopus bimaculoides | reverse complement strand
TCCCTCTCACTCACTCTGTGTATATATATGCGTGTGTATGTGTGTGTGTTTGTTTGTGTGTGTGTGTGTGTGTGTGTGTGTGTGTGCACGTATATAAATTTCTTGAGATCAGACCAAATAGTGATATTTTGAATTCATTTCATATATACTTTTCACGTACGTATGAAATGATTTCAGAATATAGTTATTAGGTTCGACTTCATAATTCGACTGACACACATACAGACAAATACACACCAAACACACACCCGCACATGTACGCACTCACACACGCACACACACATACACTTACACACGCATACACACATATATCTATGATATATCTATGTACATATACTGCACGGTAGCTCATTTTTTATTCATGCTGAGAGTACGTTCTAAGACGATTTATGTTAGAGCATATCAGTATTTCACAATAACCGTTTTCGTCGCCAGAAAGGAGCACTAACGCAATGCAACGAAATAAAGGAGTCGCATTATGATTCTTGTTACATTAATACATGTTAAACCTTAACATTTATACGAATATAATTCTTAGATTTTTATAGTAGATCTTGTAACCGGTACCAATTTTTGACATACCTAATCATTGCTAAATAAAACGGTTATAATTTTACCTTACGTAACGCATTTCTTGTATATAAAAATTCAGATTGCTTTATATATATTCTACCAAACACGCCCTTTCTTTGGACTGTTTAAGTTACTTTGAGGGTATTTTTCACCAAATAATTGAACTACCGAGAAGGTTTATGAGCATCACGGCAGTCTACGTGTCTGATTAATCTAGGAACAGAAAACCAAAGGGAAGGCTGGCTATTAGGCAAACATCTTCTTGCCAGCATAAAAAATAGATAGTTTGTTGTAAGGTATTTCTGGTATATAAAAAAAAAATAGATTGTTTTATATATATATTAGAAAACACGCCCGTCCATTGAAATGTTTTAGTTGCTTTGGGGGTATTTTTTTTCACCAAATAATTGAATTACCGAGATTTATGAGTAGCACGGCAACCTACATTTCCGATTAATCTCGGAACAGAAAACCGATTTGAAGGCGGGTTATTGTGGAAGTCGTTGCACTTTAATGATCATAGAACATATAAGTTGGCAAGCGATGCAAAGTAGAGCTACTGAAGTGTTTGGGGAGTAGATTATGGATAATAACTACAAAATATAGTTGTTTTACATTAAAGCTAAATTTCTTGTCAGAATCAGCCGCATAAATGGTGTAAGGCAATTGAAGGAATACATTGAAACTTACCCTCTACGAATTCATTTTATTCAACAGCAAAGGGAGCTATTTTTTTTCGAAGAGAAGTATGAGTGGTACGTTCAAAAATGGCAATATAGTACTTGAAAAAGTAGAATTAAGGGAACGTATTTGCTACGTGTTTACAGTATACGACCACTCTGGAATTGACTTCAGGTAAGGAACAATGAAGACATGAAGAGTTTGACTTCAGGTTACGAATACTGCTTTGGAGCTTTAGCAGTTCGCAGTGAAAGATTTCGCGTTCGAAATATCATAATGGATGGGTAAATAAGCATCTTTAAAGCGAAACAACGCATTGGTAGGTAAACAAATGTGTCAGCAAATCAAAGAGAGAGAAGGGAACATCATCTTTCAAGTAACTCAGAATAGGTAAAGGTAAGCTTGCTAAAGTTTAATACAGCTTAAATATGGAGATTAAGATTGTTTGGTATTGGATATCCTTAGTCACTTTAATCTCCGTCGCAGGTAGACAGTCGAAGTAAATAAAGAGAAAAAAATCCTTTCACTTTTATAGCATTCTCTAATGAAGTGATAATATACAACTACAACATATAAATAAATAATAAGAAGTGGACAGTCGGAATAAATAGACTAATCCTTTCACTTTGTAATATTTCTAACCAAGATATAATACACAATTACAACATATAAATAAATAATAAATAAAAAAAATATGTGAAAACCGCTAAAACATTTCTCTAATGTCAAAATATACGACGATATAGATTTAAAAAGTATGGAAAACTGTGCATGCAAGAAAACTATGTACATACAACAAAATAGACAAAAACTAGTGTAAACCACCGTTTTTCCTGGTCTATCCATTTATGCGGGAACTCTGGGTAAAATGTTATAGTGCATGAACATCCTTGAAATAAGTAATGTGTGTGTAAAGTTTGGTGAAAATCGGTTGAGAATTGTCGAAATGTATGCTTTAGTAAATATACACACCCGTACTGTGATTTATAAATACTAAATATATGTGGAGACGATGTGCGTCTCTTTGTTTATGTTTGTGTGTGTGTGTGTGTGTGTGTGTGTGTGTGTTTATTTATTTACGTACATACATACACAAACACACACACACACATATATAAATCCACACGTGGACTATTGGTGATTATTCCTTATTTTACGTTCTTTCTCTTTCGATATCCCTGTTTCCGACGAAGAGCTATGCACGAGACGTTAACAACACCTCTTGCCCCTCACCGACCGTCTAATTAGTATACTTCTTGTGCACGTGCTCACATTCGTTATGTTCCATTTTTCTTTCTTTTCTTTGTTTTTCAATTGTTAGTTGATTTGTATTAACTATGTATGTATGTGTGTATATATATATATATATATATATATATATATATATATATATATATATATATGTAGGCATGTACACATATGCACATGTACGTATATGTTTGCTTATATATGTATACTTCATTAGATTTGTGCTTTATGTGCTTTCTAAATACATAGGAAAGATATGAAAAACAATGAAAAATATTCTAAGGTAAACTACATCAGCAACGGCAACAAACATTACAATTTCAAGCAGCAACAAAAGACAATAATTACATGATAACGATGAAGTCAAATATAAAATTAATCGAACATACAGACGTAGTTTATAACTTATGCCGCATTTACTTTTGTGAAAACTGAAATAGAAATTATCTGGCTGTCAAAGAACATAATCACCTTGTTTTAGTTAATAAATCATATATTTGGATGTAGCTTCCAATTTCATGGTTAGTGTGTTTACGTGTACATCTTTGTGCGTGTGGGTGTGTGTGAGAGAGTGTGTGTTTGTGTGTGTGTGTGTGTGTTTGTATGTATGAATGTGTGTGTTTGATTTTCAGAAGTTATAGTTTCATAAGCTGACAACGCCACCAGTTGTACTGGTTTCAATGGTTCGCAGTTATCAAATTATATATCTTCATTTAAATATTATTTTGTGTTATTATATGTCACAAAAATATATGTTTGTGTATACATGTTTGCGAATCTGCGCGTGTATTCACTCATACATACAGACACACACACACACTGTCACACATACATAAACATAAAGTTATATTTATATATAAAATATTATATATATATATATATATATATATATATATATATATATGAGTGTCTCTGTTTGCACACACATAGATATAAATATATATATTATATGCAGATATATATACACACATGTTTATTTGTATCTATATATGTATGGGTACCAATACAAGCAATGGACTTAATATTGATTTCCTTCAGCATTATTCCGAAGGTGGAAGAGAGAAGAATGAAATACACATTCTACTGAAATATGTTACAGGTTTCATTGCGCTGTTATTATAACAAAGTACTAGTTTCCATCGTCGTCGTATACACACTTTGCTCGGTGAACCTTATACCAGGTGTTTACGAATTTCTTCAAATTAATAGACTGCACCACATCCATTCTTGACACATTTCAAATATAGACACACATCTTACTCTGGATATGGTTCATGAATGAAATCAAAATAATAACTTGTAATGAAACTATGGCAATTATAGCAATTGGCTTATACACTCCTTCGTAACATACTTAGCCAAACCGGTCTTGATACTAAGAATTAAGTTCATTCAGCATAGACTTAATGTAGATACAATACCAAGATATAAACAATAAACTTGACTGATTGCCGAATAGCCTAATGCTTTTTAACAAACATTGCTAATCTTACTTTATGAACCGATAGGGATTTCTGATGCATATCTACACTCGGATCATTCTGATATCTTACTCTGTTACAGTATTTAAAGAGATGGAAAGGGATCAAGCCAAAAGGTTAAACCATATCGAACCGACAGCAGCTTGCAGAAAACGTGCCAGATATAAATGCCGTTTTCGACAAAAATAATAACTTAATTCTTTTAGGGTGAGGTGTTTTTCCTTCTTTTCCCTATATCGTAATGTTGTAATTTGAATTAAATGGTAACGCGTATAAAGTATGATAACACCTATAGTTAAATGGTAACACCTATAATATAGGTAACACCTATAATATAGGTAACACCTATAATTGACATTTAGAATACAACTTAATTCTGATTCCAATGGGAGTCCTATATGCACCTGATTCATTCATATCTGAGAGAAAATATTTTAATGAAGTAGGTGAAATAACCTATTTATGGTTTTACCAAAGACTGTAAAAAATTAACTGAAATTACCAAAGCTGTAACTCGAAACTGCACCATAATATCGGTTTCTTTTGCGTTTGGCCTCTTCGATGGAGATAAACGATACACAAGTCAAATCGTAAACCAACTACTGACATGAATCATAGAATAAATGAATATATGATTAGAAATTGATATTTTTTACATTGTTTCTCACGAAATATTTATTGCATTTCAATTATTATTTCTGAATATTTATCGCTCAACCCTAATTAGTTTATTAATAGCGCATAAAGCTCGTACGAAGATGAAGGTTAATAGAATATTTAGCTGAGGTATGATTCAACCAGGAAATTCTTCTTCATTTGGGATGTCTCATTAATATTTAACACACGCACACACACATATACATATATATATATACATATGTCGGTGAATGTAGATATTTTATATGTATATATGTATGTAGTTATTTATGTATGTATGTATGTATGTATGTATGTATGTATGTATGCGTTTGTGTGAGAGAGTTAAAATAACTAATGGCAAAATTCATCCGAAATTCCTTAATGAGTTTTGTTTGGTTATATAAAATATTCAACGCTAGAAGGTACACTTTGAGAACTAGTTCATATGTTAATAACATTCCTTAAATTTACTCTGTGTGTACGCGCGTGTTTGTGTATGTGTCTGTGTGTCTGTGTGTGTTTGTGTGTGTGTGTGTGCTCGTATGTTATCATATAAAAGTTGATAGAATTATAGAGCAAATATTCCCATCCTAAATAATTTTTCTTCTATTTTAGATTACCCACTTCATAAATTATGCTAGGAGTGTTCGGTTGAAACTGCAGGCGATTGGAAATAAAACCAAAAATAATGTATTTGATTAAATTAGCATATATTTCAATATCGTTTAATTGGTTATAGTTAATGATTGCAGCCATTCAAGTAGCTGCTCAGATGTAAACTATCTGGTACCCATCAAAAGTGATGGGCTTATTTGTAACTGAATATATGTATACAAACGAAAATTCTGCTCTACAAATAGTTAATGTAATTTTCTTGTGTCTTGGGTGGGTCATTATGCTACTAGTTAAATCTAGCACTTGTTCCATTTCCCTTCATTTATTATTACTCTTTTACTCTTTTACTTGTTTCAGTCATTTGACAGCCGCCATGCTGGAGCACTGCCTTCAGTCGAGCAAATCGACCCCGGGACTTATTCGTTGTAAGCCTAGTACTTATTCTATCGGTCTGTTTCGCCGAACCACTAAGTTACGGGGACGTAAACATACCAGCATCGGTTGTCAAGCGATGTTGAGGGGGGGGGGGCAAACAGACACACATACACACACACATACACACACACACACACACACACATATATATACATATACATATATACGGCGGGCTTCTTTTAGTTTCCGTCTACCAAATCACTCACAAGGCTTTGGTCGGCCCAAGGCTATAGTAGAAGACACTTGGCCAAGGTGCCACGCAGTGGGACTGAACCCGGAACCATGTGGTTGGTGAGCAAGCTACTTACCACACAGCCACTCCTGCGCCTTACTTATTATCCATTGGCTAACCATTTAACCAATTAAGTAATCAATTGTTCTAGTATGTCTTCGGTCGATCACTCAACCAGCAAGATTTGTCAAAGTCATTTTGTCATCATATGCGCCCTTACCAGTGACATAGCCACGATATACAGCAAAATCTGTTTCAACACATGAGTTCACATCAAGAACCTTGATAACCAAGTGAAAAAAATTATTGCAATAATTACACGATTAGAACATTCTTTGTAAAGATATTTTATTCTATGTTTTTTTTTCGCTTATTCAGTTAATGTGTAATTACGAATTTTCCCAATTCAAAGATTTTCATCAATCTAAAGTGCATTCATGAAGTCGAAAATAGTTGCGAAAAGTCTGAAACAGCTTTAGAGTCTGTTTAGTTCATTGAAATTACAGAAACAACTAGACATCTTCTCATTTTATATATTAATGGTAGACTGTGCCGCTGTAAGTCTAGTTTTTACATCAGCTATTGTCCGTAGCTTCGTTACCTGTAAACATATATAGCCCATACATTGAGAGTACGCCTAGCTGTACAAATATTATATGTCCAATCTTTGGACTCAAATCTTCGAGAAGTATTATTATTATGTTGAAGGCAGCGAGCTAACAGAATCGTTACAGCGCCGGGTAAAGTGGTTAACAGTATTTCGTCCACCTTTTCAATCTGAGTTCAAATTCCTCCGAAGCCGACATTGCCTTTCCTCATTTCGTACTCGATAACATAAGTAGTAGTTGAGCACCGAGGTGAATTTAATCGACTCGAACAATTCACCATAATTGCTAACCTTGTGCCAACATTTGAAACCGTTTTTATTATTATGTTGTCTTATTCAGCCAAGATTACCGTAATTTCTCATTATTCTTATTAAACGTATCAATAACGAAATACTTTGCCGATATGTCACCAGTAACATCTTATGAGTCAACAGTTTGTATCTTGTGACATCATCGGGATTACAGACGGTCTGATTTTTATTTTTGAAATGCACAGTGTACTTGATGCCAAGTATATTGTTGTGATATTTGGCCATTGAATATAAAATAGATGCCTTCAATATTTTTCTTAAATTCCTTATATTAGTAGCCTTCACAACATTTATTATTGTTCCTACATATCGCATTAAGAAATAAAATGCCACAGGAGTCGTAAATCATATTTTGAAACCATCTTATGTCAAATATTGAGTCGGAATATGTATAACATGGTTTTCGTACGCTCCATCGGATAAATTTTGCCTGGAGCATAAATTCATCTTTTATTCCCAAATTTATGAGTTATTGAGCATGAGTCTTTCCTTGCTACTTGAATTTAAATGAATATAACACGCCTTGCTCAATTCCAAATTTATTATTTTGCATAATTCTATTCAATATTTCTTGAAATTTTTTCGCTAATATCCTTGCTATCATATCTCCGGGAAAGAAATTATCTCGAATTATTTCAACGGTTATCAAAAGCTTACTTGTCATATAGGTATACGTTCAAGGTTTCCAAACGTTCTTACCTTAGCTGTGCAACAACCCTTTCTACTGTTCCTCGGTCATCTTCAAAATGATAACCTGAAACTTCTGTGCATCCTATATTAACGCTTGCTCCGTTAGCAACAATTAGAGGATCTTTTATTTTATTTTATTTTATTTGTTTCAGTTATTTGACTGCGGCCATGCTGGAGCACAGCCTTTAGTCGAGCAATTCGACCCCAGGACTTATTCTTTCTAACCTAGTATTTATTCTATCGGCCTCTCTCGCCCCGCTAATTTACAGGGACGTAAACACACCAGCGTCGGTTATCAAGCGATGTTGGGGGGACAAACAAATATATACATACAAGCACGCACACACACGCTTATA
>NC_068983.1:8478203-8479028 GCF_001194135.2 Octopus bimaculoides | reverse complement strand
TTTTTTTTTTTTTTTCTACGACGAATCTAGTAAATACGCTAATGCATCAAATCAACGTTGGAAAACTAAGTTAAACCACTTTTGCGTTCTATAGTATTAGTATTCAATAACTAACTTTTGAGATAAAGGTTTATTCTTTCAGTATGATATGGTTGCTGGAACACGCTGAACAAAACGTGGAAAATTCACCGCAGATAACGTGAATAAAATATGGTTTAGTAGGGAAGGAAAGCAATCATATAATGAATGTAACATTGAAGCTCCAACACAATACGTTAAAATCCGCAATGTAATGCACACTGATTCTCTTATATGCACTATGGGACATCAGCTGAGCCGTAATCCATTTTAATCATCCAAATTTATTCTCCTACAGGTAATTATAATGATGAAGATGTGAAGAAATATTATCAGATCTAAGGAAAACAGAGGGTTAGCAATACAAAGCCGACACTCATGTAATTTAAGGTGATTCGAACGTAAAGATTGTAATTTTTGCAATCTTACAAAGGATAGGTAGGAAATAGGGAAAGGAAATATCCAACAAAAAGACTATGACAACTTCAAGATGTGTATATTAGTTATTGCAAAAAAGCCATGGAAAATATACGAATGTACATAGGCGTAGGAGTAGCTGTGTGGTAAGTAGCTTCTTAGAATATCTGAAAACGGAATTGGATTCCGAAATATCATCGGACTGTAGATAGCTAAGTTACAACAGGTATATAGTCCATTTTTTGTATTATAATGCATTGTTGTACCATTCAAAACTGTTTATTCTTTACAAACAATACACGATGCTTCAAGCAAACTACAATACTCTCC
>NC_068983.1:8472064-8477718 GCF_001194135.2 Octopus bimaculoides | reverse complement strand
AAAAACAGAAACAATTCCTATCATAGTAGGTGCCTTAGGTATAATAAAAAAATATTCAGACAAATACATAACAAAAACACCAGGACTTACAAATATATATAACATACAGAAAATTGCACTACTGGGTACTGTACGCATTCTACGCAAAACACTTTCAATACAGTAAACATAAGGGCACCACAGCAAACCACAGCACATACCCAAGGCGCACAGAGCTGCGCTCGGTAGTGAAGTGAAAGCACGTTATAAAAATAAAACTACTGAATAATAATAATAATAATACTAAAAATAATAATTATAATTCCTTCCAACACTTGCGCTCTCTGTTTCCCGCTCTGAGTTCTAAGCTCAGACAGGTAATCTTCGTCGGACACCAGGTTTCACATGATTTCCCTTTCATTGCAACGGAATAATTAAGATTTCGATGTTTATCCAAGTATGCCGGCTTTCTTGAAAGGCTCTTGCTAATTCCCAGACATTTATATCTAATAAAAAGATATAATGATGGTGATAATAATCCTTTCTAGGCGGAATTTGAACTCAGAACGTAGCGAAAGACCAGAGATTTGCTTCTCAGTTGTTTGACAGTTGAGCATGTCTCTTAGTGGCTAACGATATGTGCATCTCTGATCACGAGCAGAAGTAGTGGGGCAGTATCATAACCATGTGTTGAGAGGAATTCTTTGGGGTTTGGATAATTCACCTTCGGAAACATGGGTGTTTTCTTCAGCATCATTAGACAAGTCTTTTGAGCTGGATGGGCTACTCGAACTGAAGAAAATTTTAACAGGACACCTTCTCCTAAATCATGCACTGTTTCTCTTGATATGATATCGCTATGTCGCGCACATATGGTTGTGCCAGGTGTACCCTTATCAGACGGGTACACATGATCGTTATATTTGGCTTCGTATATTTTAATCCAGTGTTACTTTGATGGCAAGCATTGCCCTCTCACTCAATATTACTGGATGCAATGAAGGAAGAAAAAATCAATGATACTGCGGTTGAATGACAATAGAAACATCCGGCGGCGGTGGTGGTTGTGGTGGTGGTGGCGGTTGTGGTGATAATGATGATGATGATAATAATAATAGTAGACAACACGCCAGAAAGTGATAAATGCAGAGTGTGTACAAAAGCCCAGAAACAATATAAGAGACGTCATGACAGTATAGCAAGGATTCTCCATTGAACACTTTGCAACAAGTATGGACTTGACCAAGCAAAAAAGTGGTACGGACATAAACCGGAAGGCATCATCGAAAATGATAATGCAAAGATCCTATGGGATTTTATGATTCAGTGCAACCATGGGATAGAGAATAGGAAACCAGACAAAGCGTTAATTGAGGAAAAAAACAAACAATGCTGGATCATCTCCCATGAATTGTTCTGAAAAATATATGTTAGCTTGATTAGCTATGAGTGATATTTATTAAAAATTGTAAGAAACGAGTTCGAGAAATCTAGTGAAGGTCTGAAAAGCAATAGCAATAAAATTTTAAATTCTTTAAGATAACTTTGAGTGTTATGCATAGATGTGCAATTTTACATTTTAGTCTGCGCCATATATCATCTACTAATATCTATGTTCCATCCTCTATTACCAGTTGTTACTAGAATTATAACAGTTATAAAGGCAGAGTTGTTAGCACGCTGGATATAATTCATAGCGGCTTTTCGTCCGTGTTTATGTTCTGAGTTTAAATTCCGCTATATCAGGAAGGATTGTTATATATGTTAATCTAGATAAGTAAGTTCACGTGTTGTATAAAGAAACGAATAATAATGTTTCGAACAAGGTACTCTTTCTCAAATAGATCGGAATTCAATTCTATTTACAACACGTAAATTTATCGTGTTATTTATGAAATATGAAGTTGACTTCTTTAACAGGATTGGCTGTGGAGTAAGTAGCTTGCTTACCAACCACATGGTTCCGGGTTCAGTCCCACTGCGTGGCACCTTGGGCGAGTGCTTCTACTATAACCTCTGGCCGACCAAAGCTTTGTGAGTGGATTTGGTAGACGGAAACTGAAAGAAGCCCGTCGTATACTGTATATATATATATATATATATATATTTGTGTGTCTGTGTTTGTCTCCCCAACATCGCTTGACAACCGATGCTGGTGTGTTTACGTTCCCATAACTTAGCTGTGCGGCAAAAGAGCCCGATAGAATAAGTACAAGACTTACAAAGAATAAGTCCTGGGGTCGATTTGCTCGACTAAAGGTGGTGCCCCAGCATAGCCGCAGTCAAATGACTGCAACAAGTAAAAGAGTAAAAGAGTAAATACACAAAAGTATAAAAAGTCGACACAAAATGTCTTCGAAAAGAATAAATTATTTTGAAGACATTTACAATGTTTTGTTTCCACAAATTTCAGGATGTTTCGATTGTCATTCAACAGCAGTGTCATTGATTTTCTCTTCTTTCATCGTATCCAGTAATATGAGCGTAAAATTCCAAGAGATCACGTTTACATTGAGAAGAGATTTTAAGACACCAGATTTTAAGAATCATAATTGGACAATGATTATTTTCTTTGTAACTCATGTCTTTTGAGTTTAATAATAACGGTTAGGGTAAGTAATTTAACCATCATTTGTTGCTGGATATTCGTAAGGAAACAAACAAATAAAACTTAAGAGAGACCTGTGTGTTCATTTTACAACTAAACTACAAATTTTGAGTATTTTCATGCTGACCTTTAGAAGACATGTCTCCATTTATCTCTATACACATTATTGTACGTTTCTGTGCTGAATAACAATAAGTTTTCCCTATTCACCATTCACCAGCTTTTTATGTTAATATCTTACCATTTTTACAGAGTGTGGGTTAAAGACAGCAGCAAACTGTAGAATATATTATAAAGTCACCACTTCTGATTCACAGATTATTAATACATAAGTATGAATTTATTTAGCCTGAAATTTAAGCATGTTACCGCTATATCTTTTGATATATCAGATGGTTATTTTAATAATCTAGCAAAGAAGGTGACCACCTAAGGAAATTAGGTAAACTAATTTCTCAGAGGTGCTTAGGTACATAGGTTTTAGCCGTTTTACTTTTACTACATCACTAATGATATTCATAATGACACGTTCTTTCGCTTCGAAATATAAGGTGTTATGCCCACAGCAAAAGGGAAATTAATATTCTATATTTGTTGAAGCTTAATGCATATTGTAACGAGCTGTACAGCCACATCTGGGTGCTGATTGCATTATTGTAACTCTCAAATTCAAAGTTGTATATATTTAATAGATCACGCAAAGAAGGTTTATAACCAATGCCGAATTATGTATTAACATTGTGGAGAAATATATTCTATAAAGGGAAGCAGAGCAAAATAGTCACGCACAGTGCTTTGTTATGATATTTTTTTGCGCAATGGAATCACATCTACGCTAAAAAAATATAGTGATGGCCTCTCTGCGTAATACATATTTGACTAAATCGGAGCTAAAATATCAAATATTTTCTAACAACAAGGTCATTGAGTACTCACTCTTGTTTAGCCTAATAGCTATGGCGATGTATTAACAAGTAATATGATTAACAAGAACTGCTTTTCCATGAGTAAATAGAAGGATGTGAGTATTTTGAGACTGCCTCAGAGCTAACTTATACCTTAAATCCAAGAAGTGAATCATGCCTGATAATCTAATAATAGCCCCATGATGCACTTCATTTTAAAGTCTTAATTTGCATGTCAGAGTAAACGCTTGCTTGGTGTAGCTGGCTGTTTCCATCATGTTGGTCAATGGTGGATTTTGAAGATCAGTGTGTTCCTTTGGATATCTGTTTCAAATAAAGAGAACTATTACAGAATCATCTCTAACAACACAGAGAACAATGGGCAAGACTTTATTAATAACACGCGGTATGAGGAGTGATAACTGTGTTTGAAATCTAGAAGCTTTTCTTCTAAAACAGATTTCCAAATTGAAACAATCTTTCCCAACAACGGACCATGACCACATTGGAAAAATGTATGCCGTACAGTTTCCAAAGATGTGTGTAAAAGTTCATAGCAAGTAGTTATGAAATAAACGATTAGAGGAGTTTTATAAGCGATAGAAAAACGTGGACTTTCAAACAAAAGAGCAGCAAGCGAAATTCGTTGGTTCATAGCGGGGGACCAACGTGATCAAGACGGACTGTACTCAAATGCAGTTATAGGGTCTTCTTTACCTTATTATCAGAACTACGTCGTCCATCATGAGTTTGTGCCGCATGGTCAAAACCAGTAAAGAGATCTACATGGATTTATTGAATAGCTGCAGAGAGGTTATTGACAACTAAATATCTCTGAGGCATGAACAAGCAAAATATGTGTGCTATACCACCACAATGATTCTGTTCATTCGTTTCTTATTATCCTAGCCATTTTGGTCCAACAGCAAAACGCTCTTTCCCCGCAATCGTTCTACACTCTGGAGTTGATATCTGCGAATTCTTCTACATATGGGTGTTTATCTCTGTATGTGTGTATGCTGTGTATGTGGTGTGCGTGTGTGTATGTTTGTGGTGTGTGTGTATGTTTGTGTGTGTATGTGTGATTGTGTGTGTGTCTGTGCGTGTGTGTGTGTGTGTGTGTGTGTGTGTGTGTGTGTGTGTTTGTGATCCTAAAGTTGAAATCCACCGCGGAATTGTACCGAACACATGAAAACATGCTTCTTTCAAACTATTAAGAGACAAGATTCGTCCGCAAGGAGAACTGCGCATTATTGCTGAATATTCATATCAGAACAGCCTCTGAAAGAAGAAAAAATATTGTGAGTGGTGTGTAGCACAGTGGAAATCTTTATGAATGAGATGCCTCTGATTTAATTCCGTGCAAAGCAATATTTTTTTAAGGATCAGCTTCCCTGTGTACAGATATAATATATGAATTCTATCTTTATTGTAATAACTTCTGCTCCTTGGAACGTGCAAGCTATATACAACCCTATCAGATTTCCTTTTCATCTGTACCTAAACCCTTCTTTAGCACCCATTACAAAGACTGTACTAAACACATTCTGCCCAACTAAATTGTCCTCACGCTATAAAATTCCTAAATCTACACTTTATTATTTTTCACGCTTTGAACAGAATAATCGTAAAAACCCAATCAGCCTCAGTAGAGAGAGGAAGACCTAAAAATAACGCGTTAATACTACTTCCATCATTCATGTAAATACAATTATTTCCTTTTGAACCAATAACCGAACTGCAAAAAATATAGTTGGGAAACATGTTTCTCTGATGCATTACGGCACCAATTGAAATCGGATGGTGTAGTTTCAATCACAACAATACAATAGCAGAAATCAAAATTCATACAGGAAGAGGCAGCTTCAGTTAATGATATATTTCCAAGTCTTTTAATACCATTATTAGTAATGTTTATATTAATTTTTCTGAATATTTCCACAGCGGCATTTGATCTGAAAGCGCATCCTGAATATTGATCAAACGATTTTGATACATGAAACATCACGATCTGGAAATAACTACGTCTTTCATCATTGTAATATATACATATATATACATATATATATATACGTGTGTATGTACATATGTGTGTATATATGTATGTATACACACACACAAACATATATATATATATATATGTATACATATATATATATATA
>NC_068983.1:8469444-8471899 GCF_001194135.2 Octopus bimaculoides | reverse complement strand
ATATATATTCATTATATATATATATATATTCATTCTGTCACGTCCTTTGAGAAGACTGCTCCCTTAACAATATATTCGCATCACAGATGCACCCCTTCTCTTCATAATATCAATGTTAAAATGCTGACTTCATTTGCTTTTCTAGGAAGGAAAAAAAAAACATATGTTTTATATTCGGCTACTTTACACTTTTATCTTTCTAATACACGAACGCTTCTCATAGAACACGAAACAACTATCTAGGAGAAAGCTTTTGTGAAAGGCATTAATTCAAAAGGGACTTTTATAAGAATAACACAGAAGCACCAGAAGTTATTGGTAATTGCTTCGGAACCATGTCATACACACTGACTTTCTGTTAATCTGTAGATAGAAAGTTAAACGTAACGTCACCGCCTTTTCCCAACGTTATTAATTGCGTATACGAAGGAAGTTCGCTTACTTTGGAAATGAATTCATATTGTTTTTTTCCAATGAGTACGGACTAGTTTTTTTCTATTTTTATTGCTTTTTTCACAGATCTTATACTTATATATATTCTATTAGAATGAATTATGGAATCGTAAAATCTGTTGTATTTTCTACAAGCAAAATTAGCCTAAATGATAAAAAAAGTACATTCCACCGAAAATCGGAAGGAGAATGAGGTATTACCCATTTTTAAAACAAGATTGTTTCTTGATATCAAATTCCAAAAGGATTTCCATGTGGGAAAAATATTACAAAACTCATAGTTTTAGGTCTACGTTGTAGCTACTGGTATATATTATAAATCCGTAGATTTAAGATTTACAGATCTGCTGTTGTATTGGTATGGTACTTAATAACTATCACTCTGCCTGTCAACGTGACACCCGAGCACATTATGATACGTAAACATCAAATAATATTATCGGTGTGGGGTGGGAAGTGGATGGGAGAATATCATTGTTTATTCTTAAATAGAAATTAAACCATCTAGATTGATCTTCATCGAAACCTACATAAACGTTTCTCGTGAACTTTCACTGGGAAAGTAAATACGTGCGGAAACGATCCCATGCGTTTATATATCTATAAGCCGCTTTGTATTATCACTCAAGTAATTAATTTTGATACTCTTAAAATAGAAAAATAAAATCAATTTCTGAATTCTATTTTTCAATTCTAACGTTTTCTTTTTCTATTTTAACATAAGAGGATGCAGCATGTTACTGCAGCTGCAATTGTTGTAGATGTTGTTGCTGTCTTTTATATAGATTTTCTTTTCTTTTTTTTTGCTATTAACATTGTTTATGTTATTGATGTTCATCTCACAATTCGCCCCACTTCAGCATAACCGTGATCGCAAGTTATCTAGCTATGACGAGGAAAGGAATATACAAATAGGGGCAATGTAAACGGAGGGTCCACCTAAATAGGGACACTGGAAATCCCATTGTTCCATTATGCATATCAATGGGGACCTTGAAAATCATTCACGGCATGTTTGAACAAATAGAAGGGACCAGAGATATGAACTGTCCTCTTCTGACTAAGGAGGCAATAAAAATACATAAATATATATATTGACACAGCCCCATGCTATGATTTTGTGGTTCTGGTAAAGCCTCTATGGGGTTACTCTGCATGGTAGATATAGCAGACAACCATCTCTTTTTAATCAAGCAATATCTCTCTTAGAAGATACCACATTGAATAATGTAGTCCTGAGTTTGGTTGGTTTGAGGAAGAGTATGGATAACTGTAGCTGAAATACGTTGGATCTGATCAAAATAAGCAGAATATGTTGGGTAGTCTACACTTATTTCTGCTAAAGCATACACCAACATCTTCAAAACAAAAGGAAATAAATGTTGAACAATAGATGTACATTAAAACAGTATGTGTATACACATATACAGTATGGTCACGGCTGGTCCTCTTCAGTTTGAGATCTCTTTGATAAAGCTTAAACGTAGATTAAACAACAGTAATAATCGTCAGTTACATGGCTTGAAACAATGAAAGTGAAGTCTCTTGACCACAATACACAGCGATAATTCTAATATGATAAAGCCAGTGACTTCTCCACATGTTGTCTTGTTTTGTATTGATTCTACCAGCAGCTGCGGTTCTAATATTAAGAAAGCCCCAGAACCACAACACTTTGTTTCAAAGAGTTATTTATCTCAGTCTGATCGATTTCTCAAAAATTACTTTCGAGTAAATACTTCTGTTCTAACATATAGGTATGGCTATATGGTTAAGACGTTCAGATCGTAACCATATGGTCTAGGGTTTAGTCCGACTTCTGTGTCCAGAAGTGTGTCGATAAGCCAGCTGGAGGAGATGTCCTCCTGGGGCTAAAAGCAACAGTAACATCCACCCCTATGGGTCAGCCACATTTAAGTGGCAATATACTTCACTTTATCGTGCAGTTACTGTTAATACCTAATTTAGAGAATTAACATATATATATATATATATATATATA
>NC_068983.1:8467566-8469417 GCF_001194135.2 Octopus bimaculoides | reverse complement strand
ATTATGTATATATATATATATGTGTGTATAAAGATACATAGATGCGTATATATATATATATATATATATATATATATACATATACGTGCATGTGGTCTGTGTGTCTGAGGGCGCGCGCGTGCGTATTTGTATGTATGCGTGTCATTTTATCTGAAAACTTTTGAAAAGAAAAGCAGTATGGCTGTGTATATTCCTCGTCACGTAGCGCTGTGAGAAGCAGATTTAATTAAATCGGCAATAAACTTAAAATGACTACTGAGATCGAAATAAAAGATTAAGCAACCACTGAAAAAATATCTTCTACGTAGTACTCCAGCATGACCACATTGGAATGGCTAAAACAGGTAAGAGAGCAACAGCTGCTCATCCACTATTGCTGTATACCGGCAACATAACGACAATATGATAATAACGGGTGAAGATATATATCCTAAATCTTAGGATGTCACATGCAAGTTCCTGGTTTCGATCCCAGATCAGATGATGTGCTGTGCTCTTAAGAAAACTGCGCCCTTTTAGTCTGCACAAATCCTCTCAGCGAGTCAACAGGTTAATCATTATTGCAATACGACACATGTAAAATATAAGAGCAGTAAATTAAAGGGCTATGAGCTATATATTGTAGATTTATACAATTTAAAACAGTCTTCACAGCTGTGCATACATGTTTATCTAAGACATTTAAGCAATAAACATCTGACATCCGAACAGCAGGGAAATTGTTAATATTTTATCAGTTTAAGTAATCTTGAAATACAATGAATTGTATACAAGCTGTATTTAAATCATGACGAAACTTCTACAGGGAGAATTAAACATAAATCCAGATACATTGACGCGCCCATACACACACACACACAGACACGCACACACATATATATATATATATATATATATATATATATATATATATATATATATATATATATATATATATATATATAGAGAGAGAGAGAGAGAGAGAGAGAGAGAGCGATAGATACACAGCTAGATAAATAAATAGATAGATAGAGAGATAGATTAGATAAACAGACAGACAGACAGACAAACAGACAGACAGACAGTCAAACAGAGAGATAAATAGATATACACACACATGCATATATACACTAAGAGTATATAGACATACACACGGACACGGTCACACACAAATACCAACGCCAACGCACAGCACACACACACATATACGTATGTATATGTATATGTGTGTTACGTATGTGAGGCTTTACTCTATTATGTTCAGAAGCCATTTTTTAGTGTTCAGCTCTTATTGTTAGAAACATTAATGCAGAAATCCCATTTTGAAACTCGCTACAATTATTATTGAAATCTAATAAATGCAAAATATGCATCATGGCAAATATAATTCCTATTAGTTTACTCGACGCTCTTACCGTTAACACATCCGTATAAGCCATTTCATATTATGAGCTAAAATAAAGTAGAGTTGCGTGCGCCGTAGACCAAAGCGTAACCTCCCAGTGAGAGCAATCCACAAACTAGTTTTGATTCATGTTTGAAACCATTGCACATACTATTACGATACTATCCCGTTCGATATTTATGTAAGATTTTGTAATAATATATAATGGAATAAAATAATGCATTTAATCAAATACACTTGTTATGCCACACTTGTGTTTATTTATGTGAAATCATTTGATCTATGCACAGGAAAATATCAAATTGCGTTCCGACCATCTAATCAATTTCATGTTCTAACTCCAAATGATTTCCTTGCCTTCGTTCACTCTATATTTACTCTTTCTTTCCCCCTCTCTTTCTCTCTCTCTACACTCTCTCCAAATATATATATATATATATATATATATATATATATATATATATATA
>NC_068983.1:8459520-8462020 GCF_001194135.2 Octopus bimaculoides | reverse complement strand
TCAAACAATTTTAAAATGATTGAACTTTCAAGAAGCCAGTGATGTGACTTCTCGTTGGAAGTTGCCCAATGTGGACAAAAAAAACCCTCATCAAATCAGAGTCTATTCTGTTGAAATGAAGACATTATACGAAATGTAACATGTTACGTAATATCTGAAACACAATCTGGACTCTCAGAGTTTGAATGAAGTTCTTGACAGGTATGTTTTGTTGGACTCTACTGCAATAACAATATCGACATAAGGTGCAATATTCAGTTCATGATCTCATTGTAAATAGGTAGGTTAGATTCTATTTAATTGAGGAGCTATTCTTTGGTTTAGTGGCGTTAAGACTAGTGAAGCACACAACGACTGCCTTCTGATTACATTGCTTCTAGTACAATGAAATTCAGGCGCGAGATTCTTTCGCCTTGGTATCAAAAATTTGAAGACACTGCATTAGTCCTCATCTGTTTTAAGCATAAAAAGGAGACTCGGGGAATCCTCAAATGCAGCCACTCTCCTTTCTTTCCATTGATAACATTTGAACGCAGTAAGCAGACGAGGTATTAGCAATATATTGTACAACCACTGCTTACATTAATAAAGTAAACCACGTAGTAATATAAAAAGTTGATACTGTATCCGTAGAGGTCAGTTTAGACATACGTTTGTTAATGACGAAAGAAATCAAAAGAAATGTCAAGTGCATGACTACAATGTTGATGCGCTCTTCGGTTTTTCTATATGTCCAATAGTTTTCTTTGATGTACTAGTTGAAGATATTCCAATCTTAATCATGCTATTCTTTATGAGTATATACGACTACAATTTCCAATGTATCCTTCTCCGTTTCAACGGTGTTGGAGCTCTTACTGCCAAATCTAACAGGTCGTGAGACTGATAGATGTCTCCTCATTAGTTCGAGTAAATGAAGTTTACTTCAGTGATGCTCCAACATTACCTATAGGTTATGGAAAATTAATATAATTTTATTTCATTACAGGTACACTAGGCCGTAGGACTGCAATAATCAGTCTCATACTAACATTCAAGTAATATCTACTTCAGCATTGTTGAAGTAGTTTTCGATAGTGGAATTTTAAGAAGACTGAAAATAGATCAAAATGTAACGGAATGCCAAACTAGAATTGAAATCAATATTTTTGGCTTCGTTCCAATCTAATTTAAGCAGCTGGAATATAAGTGAAAACTTATAAAGATACCATCTAAATGTAGTTTACAATGATGGACCTTTGTAGGGAACGACCATACGAATATATTCATAGAATGAAGAGGGCAATGCAGATAACTAAGATAGTATAGTACAGTTACTATCATACAGTAACGGAAGCACCAGGTATTGGTTTCAAATTTTGGTACATGGACAACAAGTTCGGGAGAGGGGGTAGGTCGATTACCAGTTTCGTGGTTGGGATAAGTCAATTAAATCGACCCAAGCGTTCAACTGCTACGTATTTCATCGGCTGCGAAAGGATGAAAAGGACGAAATAACACAGCCACGATTGCGCATTTAACGATCCATAAAATAATCTCTAGACAAATCCGTAATCAATATAATGATCTGTACGTGACTTTTTCTCTACATTTTGTTTTATGCTTTGTTTGTGTTTCAGTAAATGTTGATAGTATTCTCAAAGCGGTAGATGACAAAAATTCGAAAGCATTGGACAGAATACCTTGCAATTTTCACGTAGGCTTCTTTCTGCGCTTCGTCGTAATATTCAAGAGGTAGATGTGCCCTTTATTCTTTCCGATTAGATACAGGAAATTACTAGTTGAATAGAACGCTTGATTTCATCAACTATAACTTTATTTGTTCCTATTTCGGAATTATTATTATGGTAAAGGATAGTCTATTCAGTTAGGCGCCGGGTACAATGTCATGTATTAAACGCAAGGGACTTTTTAATTAGCTTCTCATCATTTGTCAGCACATTGCCTGTAATATTGTTGTTATGTTTAGGCCGCGTTTGATACATATTGAGCAAGTTCAAGATCACAATGGTCCCTTCCATAATCACCTTGAAAACAGCCAGTAAAATCTTCACTTACATTATCCAACGGATTTAATTATTTGTTTTATTTTCATTCAAGAATCTAGCTTATGTTGTAAGGTTTCCTTCACTGTTATTTCTAGCGGAGTGACTGACCATATATCTCGTGGCTATGCTATATAGTAGTTTCTTTCCAGCCTGAATAAGTCAGATGTAATCACAGTTATTCAGACAAATAAAGTGACAAATTTGACAGCAGTAAATAGACAATACAAAGCCGTTGTACATTATACACCTTGAATCAGATTTTAGTGTCAATTCTCCCACAATAATACATACAGTATCAGCACAGTACGAAGGAAACGACGGTAGTGGCGTCGAGAGAAGAATGACGCCTATCATATATTATGGCTTGTCATTCTGTATTGTTTCTTGCCGTTATCTGTATGCTTCTGTACGCAAATATATATATATATCTATATATATATATATATATATAT
>NC_068983.1:8455961-8458558 GCF_001194135.2 Octopus bimaculoides | reverse complement strand
TATACATATATACATGGATGTATATAGATAGATAGATAGATAGATAGATAGATAGATAGATAGATAGATAGATAGATGGGCAAACAGACAGACACACATACAGATATATAGATAGATATATAGAAAAATAGATAGATAAATGAGAGTTTTCTTTCAGTTTCCCTTTGCCAAATCCACTCATAAATCCTTGGTCGACTCGAAGTTACAGTAGGAGAGAATTGCCCAAGGTGTTACGCAGATACCCTGAATCCGGAACCATAAGAGCTGAAAGCAAACTCCTAACTTTAAATCCAGTACTTATTTCTTGGTTAACGCGAAGCTATTTGTGTGTATTTGTATTCTTTTTTTCTTTTTTTTTTTCATAGCGAGGACGCCTGTACTCTAACAGAAATATAGAAGAGACCAGAAGATCTCTGAGATGATTCCAGCCCAACCATACATACGCAAATCAATTATTTTATTAATTAGGAATAAATGTAGTACAATAAATGTGAGTACCTCAACATAAGATAAAGCATCACGTACATCATACAGTAAAAATCAATGACATCGCAAAAATTATGACTTAATGACAATAAAAATATACTTTTACACAATGTATATATGTGTGTGTGCAAGTAATAAATATGTGTGTTTATGTGTATGTATGTATGCATATATATATATATGTGTGTGTGTGTGTGTGTGTGTAAATAATAAATATGTGTGCATATGTGTATGTATGTATGTATGTATGTATGCATATATATATATGTGTGTGTTTGTGAGTATAAAAAACAATCACTAACATAAAACATAAAAAAATCTAATTAACGCAACCTATAAATAATGCATCCACACATATATAATTATACATCAATTATATTCTAAAAATTCCACGGCATATAAAATATTTTTACAATAAAAAGTGATGTCTTCAAAAAATCTTATTCATAACCTATAAGATTTATAGCAATTTGAGGGCGTACTGGAATATTTATAACATCTTGCACAGACTGATATAATGAGTGTCATATTAAGTAAAATTATGTGGATATTAACGGCTAATATAGATACAGTGCTAATATTTATCTTATATTTGGTGAGAATCGTAATATTGTTATTAGAAATTAGGTCGACTGAGGTGTATACCAGAAGCCACAGATCATTGTGCAGAGTTCTAAATATATTTTAGCATTCTGTATTCAAAGCCCAGCGAGCGGGACATGTCGAATTTGCCTTGAATCCTTGCACGGTTGGCAAACTGAGCATTTCTGATATATTTTCCCTGCATCCTCCATGAACAAAATGCGTAGGCTTGTACTTTTAAATGTGCTTTTGTTCAAATTCTTCCGAGAATTGCTTTCCGGTTATTCTATCAGTATTCGATATAATAAGCGGCAGTCAAATACTTGGTTCATTGATACATCTCTTCCTTATAAAACGTTTGACCTTGTTTCGATTTCAAAACAATACCATCGGAATAGTTTTAAATGAAATACTTAACGGTATAAGTATTATCCCTCAAATCTCTGAGCACCTCCGTAGACGTCGATCTCTTTTACTGTCCCTAAATAAATAAGTTGTCAATGAAAGAATCACTCGCTGGGTATATATCTTTCCTCACTTCCCAAATATTGTAACATTTATTGTTATAGCCATTTATTATTTGTGATTCAGTTGAGGAAGCGAGCTGACAACATCTTTTGTACGCGGAAAGCAATGTTGCTAAACATTTCATGCGTTCTTACGTTCTGTGTTCTGTTATGCCATGGTTGACTTAGCCATTAATTTATTCCGGATCGCTGACAATACCTACAAGCTGACCACTCAGATCGACAGAATCCAATGCTCCCCGCTCTCCCACCCTCCACAAGTAATTCCTTCTTATAGTGGAAAGAATTACTTGAGATCCTATAATTAGAAATTCCTCGCGTGTTGCTATTATCTGTACAACGGAGCCGTAACATAAATGCAGAATATGATTTCTCAAAAATTATGAATCCAAGGAGAGTTGTTTGTTTAAAATAGCTGAGAAACTAAGTCTTTGACGCAATTACAGAGTTGATCCATTTTATCATGTTATACACAGGGTCCGTCTACCAAAGTTCATTCACAAACTGTGATCTATACATACACACAGACACACACACACATATACTCACATATTCTTTTATTCTTTCTTTAACTTATTTCAGTCATTTTGACTGGCCATGCTCCGGCATGACCAGTCGAAGAAATAGTCCTCAACCACTTATTCTTTAGAAACCTAGTAATTATTCCATCGGGACCTTTTGCCGAACCGCCAAGTAACGGGGAGGTTTTCAAACCAAGATCGGTTTTCAAGCGATGATGGAGGGAGAAACACAGACACAAACACACAAATATATGCTTATATATATATATTTACTTTATTTAAAAGCAGCAAAAATATAACAAAAAAGCGTTACTCGGAGATTCACGCTCGCGTTCATCGAAAAGTTTTGTTTTATATATATATATATATATATATACAAAATGGGACAAGAACGCAAAATATCCAGACAGTTAGGCTACGCAAGATAGGGAGAACAAAACATCCAGATAGATGATACAAAGAAAACGAGGACGGGTCGTTC
>NC_068983.1:8454367-8455329 GCF_001194135.2 Octopus bimaculoides | reverse complement strand
TATATATATATATATATAATTATATCATCTTCATCATCGTCGTCGTTCAACGTCCGCCTTCCATACTGTCATGGTTTGGATGGTTTAACAGAAGCCGAGGAGGCAGGAGACTACACCAGTCTTCTGTGTCGGTTTTGACAAGGATTTTACGCTGGATGCACTTTGTTGTAACACCAACCACCCTGCACCGTGGACTGAGCTCTCTTCACGAGACACGAGCATAGACGAGGTCAGTTTGGCATGGTTTTTTACAGTTGGATGGATGACCTTTTCATATGCCAACCACTTGACTGTGTCGATTGGATGTTTTTTACTGGCACCAGCAACGGAATGGTCACCAAATAACTTGCAAGACAAGGAATGTTTCAGAAGGGAGGGGGCTTTGGAGGATGTGATCTTGTGTCAGATGATGATATGTTAGAGTGTGACAGAGAGGATATACATAGTCGTGGATAAACCTGGAAAAGTACAGGACAAGTTATTACACCTGTAAAAGTATAGGACAAACTATTACGTCAAGTAAAGTAAAGAATAAGAAACCTTTTTACTTACAATTTTGCAGATAAAATTAAAATTTAAATATCAAAAAATATTTTATTATAGTTGACAAATAACACTATAGTTATTTAAGTAGGATTTGGATAATTTACTTCCTTAAATACAGAGAAAAGTGACTAATTAGACAACTTACAAATTAGCTGAACAGTTTTGTACAATAAATTTAAAAGATGAGAACTGTAAAGAGTAATAAATTAGAAGAACTGGCATTCTCTGCTGCAATATTTTAAGTAAAAAGTTTCTTCTTCTTTACTTTATTTGAAGTAATAGTTTGTCTTATTCTTTTACAGGTGTAATAACTTGTTCTGTACTTTTCCTGGTTTATAATCTCAAGAATATGATTTTCATGCTCGCATTTTTCCATGTAATATATATATATATATATATATATATATATATATATA
>NC_068983.1:8453082-8454201 GCF_001194135.2 Octopus bimaculoides | reverse complement strand
TGAATGACCCAGCTACACATCCAATATATAACTGCTAGAGTGGGTGAAAGGAGGAGAGAGGTGGGAAGTGGAAAAGACAGGGAGAAAGAGGGAGAGGGATTCAACATCATTTAGTTGGAAATTATTTACTTCATGTTATTCAGTAGCAACCTGATATTTAATGCCTTTTTTTTCAATGTGTTTTCCGTGTCAAGAATCTAACTTGTGACATTATGAATGATATCCATAGGCTAGGCGATACGCCTTCCCACCAGAAAAAAATTACCACCATGATATTGACAATATTTAAGAAGGATTGCTGAATATATGTCCATTGCTGTCAATTCGAAAAGAAGCAATTGTTCTATATAACAATGCCTCATAACCAGTTTTGCAAGCGAATCAAGTAACGCCTCGAAACTAATTCCTAGGCTACTTATATCTCCATCGACAAACTATTGTCTTTATAGAGCGTCTCAGCAACTTCCTAAAGCAGAAATATTTCAGCAACCAAGAAAAATGTTCTCTAAAATATACTCGATTCACAAATCTTGAATGATACGGAAAAAATAGATAACTATCCTTTTGGAGTTTCCGCTCGACTGAGTGCACAATGAGGTTGTAGAATTCAAAGGCGCAGCCGTGATGATCCGATCGCTGTTGTTGTCGAGAATTAGAGGACTACAAGAAGAGACTCGTCCATATTTGAGAAGAAGTGTCTTCGATTCGATATAATAGTGTAGTTATTTGTTATCTTGAAGGCGCTTTACACAGAGGATCAGAGAGTGGAAAACTAATCGAGCCTATTAAAGAGATGACAGCATATATTTATGTATATATGTACATACATAACTACACACTCATATGTTAACTTCTATATACAACATCTAAAGTCATTGCCAAATACGCCGGCATTGATTGTTGTAGAACTAATTAGAAAGTAGTTGGAGAAATGACAAGTGTTGTAATTGAAATAAATTAACGTAAATTATGGATTTCCTGTGTGACTATATAAAAATGTGTATATATTTAACTTGCAGCAAACGTCCAAAATTTAAACCTTTCAGAAACACACATGCATTCACTGACAATATCTCCCCCTATATATATATATATATATATATATATATATATATATAT
>NC_068983.1:8452788-8453072 GCF_001194135.2 Octopus bimaculoides | reverse complement strand
ATATATATATATATATATATATATATATATATATATACATATAGTGGTGCATATTTAATATGTATGTGTATAATGTTTGAGTATTGTTGTGTTTATATGCTGTGTAAGTACGTGTGCACTAGAATATTATTATCTATCCCTGCGTAAAATTACCTGCAGACATGGTCTGTGAGTCAGAAGTTCACTGCGCAGCTACATAATTTTAGGTTCAGGTTCACTCCACAACAGCGAGCATTTCGACTATGGCTATAACCTACCGATATGGCTTGTATAAATTTGCTACA
>NC_068983.1:8446463-8452172 GCF_001194135.2 Octopus bimaculoides | reverse complement strand
GTGTGTGCGTGTGTGTGTGTGTGTGAGCGTGGTGTGTGTATGTCCGAGCGTCTCTTCATATGTATATGTGTCGGTGTATATTAATGTACGTTGGATTATATATGACAGCCTTCCTCAATGAATTCGTTTACAAAAAAATTCTTTCACGACACTTTGGCTATGTTGGAAAATTCTTGCAGAAGCGTATGCAATGTTATCGAATCCAGAATGACATTGATGTGAGATGAACGTATCAGTTGCACAATACTGAAACAGAATCGGATCTTATGATAATTCACATTCTTTAATTACTTACAAGAAATAATGACAGAATGGCAGTGAGACTAGCTGACAAGAAACAAATAAGTAAATATTAATATGTTGCCTTACATTTTTCGTAATTCTAATATCATATGCAAGAATTTCTCAAATATTAATTGAATTTTCTCTCTAGCTTTCAGAAAAGTTTCCATTTTATTTGATTTCGATATTAATATATTTTAAATTGTGTCATAGATTCCATTGACTTACTTAATTCTTCGATTCTTTTTAAACTCAGCAAACTTTCTTTATTCTCGAAATTTCCATCAATGTCGTGCAAAAAGTAGTACGAACGCATCATTTCATTCTGCATTCTACTTCTTCTAACACTCTCTCTCTCTCTCTCTCTTTTTTCAGTGTGTGTATAGCCCTCATATATATATATATATATATATATATATATATATATATATTACAAAGTACATAATGCAGAAACAGCTTGCCAAGTTGACTATTGATTAAACACAAGAACTAGGTGTTCTTGTCTTTAAAGTAACGATCTATAAATAATATTACAGAAGTCAATCTTGTAAATCTTTGAATGTAGAATGGCTTTGACAGAAAGTTTATAACCAGTGCCAAGTAGATTATATTTTCGTACGCGTTTATTATATATAGGTATTGGAATACGTCTACATACATACGTACATACATATATATGTATATACACACGCACACACACACACACATATATATATAGATATATATACACACACAGACACACACACACACATATATATATATATACATATATATATGTATATGTATATTTATATGTACGTATGTGTGCATGTCTGTCTGTATGTGTGTAATGTATGTATGTGTGTATATATGCATGCATGTCTTATGTATGTATGTATGTACAGATCAGCCAGTGTGTGTTGCGATCAACACATACGTCACATTAACTTTCTATCGCTTCTTTCCCTATTTCTTGAAGCACAATTGTGTTTTCTGGTGGAAACTTTGTCCTTTCCAAGATATAATTTGGTCCAAACTGATTCTTTTTGTATTTCATTTTATTGCAACTCTTGACTCAATCATATGCCGCGTTTGGCTTGCGGAGTTCTGTTGCACGAGTGACATCCTCGAAATTTTTGAGGCTGGTTAATGAAACAGGTTAACAGTTGATTTCCATATACCCCAGAGCTAAATAGTTTGCATCCGTGCTTCACTCTATGTCCAGTAGGGGACTGTTCAGAATGTGTGCTTTCACGATACAACCTGACATGTTATAGTGCAGTGTCTTATGCAGTTAAACGATGTTATTCGGTTAATCAAAATAATAACGGTCCAGCCGCTTGGTATTCCATAGTGAACTTTGAAAAGCATCGCCCAGGTCACAGACAAGAAGGAAAGTCAAAGAAGCGTTGTTTCTGATGCTCTCTCTTTTCCCCCTGAAGTGCACAGAAAATATTGCCGGTCGTTCCAGGAGAGGTACAAAAGCCACATTCAGATTTCAGGTGAAATTTTTTTCAATGATTTGAAGTCACTTTAGAAGCGTTCTTGCAAATAACTTTCCTGCCTGGAAATATAACTATAGTATTTATCCCAAACAACTCAGTCACCGATGTTCACTGTTATTTTTTTAGATAAATTTACATTTTTTAATCTGCACAGTTCGAATATAATAGTATTCAATAGAGTTACATCCATATTAGATCTCTTTTCTTGAAGATATTGATAATATACACAGCCTTTAATTTTTGTGGAAGCTTAACAATCTTTTTACATATTAAAAAAAAAACAGAAGGAATATCTTGATTCTGACAGATAATCCTGCATGTTTAAGTGAGTTGATGCATGGACGTGATACATTTAATCATGTTGTTCATGGCATTTTCAATCGCCGGAATTAGTGGTTATACATACATTGCTATTGAATTATTGAATTATTGAATTTATTCCGAAGTGAGGAAAATGTTACTTTCAGCGTTCAAATGTGTCCTGTGGAGGTTGAATTATGAATTGTGAAATCCCCGCCCTCCTCTGGGGTTTTGTGAACCGACTTTCCTCTTTGGCTGAATATTTCTGTTGTTCCAGTAGAGTCATTTTTGAGAGCCGAGTATCTCCATTTGTGTGAAGCGTTGTCATTTCCTGTTGCAATAGGATGGTCTGTATTTCACTGAATTCGCTTTGACAATGGAGTTTGAATCTTTGATGGTGACTCTTTAAAATCCTAATCTTGCGATTTTCGCCTCTAACATCCGAACATTTCCCTGTTCAGGATAGATCTGTTGATTTTGTCGTTCAAACTAAGCTATGATCTATTTTATTAATTTTCTTTTTCGTTTTTTATTTGTCAAAAACTAACACGTTTTGCTGTCACATGTGATATTTCGAAAAGACCATCAATACTTCATCAAAAGATCTCTGGTTGGAGGCCTTGATAAACACTTGACATAATTAATTGGAATTTTCCTTGGTTGAGAGCATTTTCAAGATTTGAAATGTCATATTTCCTTCCAAATGATAACGCCTGTTGGAAATAAACAACAGGCATTTTTATTTTGTTTCCTGGGTGTTCGAGGATGAGTCTATCATACGCTGTGTTATGCTTGTGGTGTGGTGTCCTGCGGCTGCCACCGTCGGACAGTGTGATGACAATAAGCTGTTCAGTTCTACAGCCATCAAACCGAGAGATGTTGTGGTGACACTAATATATTTTGTATCATTACTGGTCGATAATATGACCCAAAAATGCCAGTTTCGGGATCGCTATGGCATCAGGTCCTAAATCGGAGCCGGGTACTAGTAAAGAAGAAGATTATATTTACCGAAGATTATATTGTCATTAAGATCTTCTCATAACCAACTGCCGCTTCATATTTTGCATTGAAATGTCCTAATTGTAGAAGCTTCTCTCACCTTGATACTTCAAAATATTGTTATTGTCCATTTCGTAGCAAAAGCCATTTTTGTACGGCCTTGCCCATTCAAAGTGTTATGTGGCGTTCCTAAATACCCAAACACTGATATAGAACTAGTGTACAAAAATCATCATTGTGTCTTCAGTGTGTGAACGTTATACTTCTGCTGCCAATATTCGGTTTATAGTTGAAATGGTGAACTGCGCCAAACCTGCTTCACGTTTCAATAAGCTTTTCAGGTTAATTCTATGAAAGTAATTTTTTTCAGAGGATATCAACCAGCGGCTGAATGATCTCGGTATTTTTGTTGGACTTAACCGTTTCAGAGAGAGAGAGAGAGACAATGAGAGAGATAGAGAGATAAAGAGTGAAAGAGATAAAGAGAGAGAGAGAGATAGATAAAGAGAGAGAGAGAGTGTGTCACACACTTTTGGTTTAGAACACCGAGAGTGAGACAAATATTATCAGGTGAGAAATTGTCATAAAATGCTGCTGGTTCTCATTAAATTCCTCTCTAGTTAGTATGTTTTTGTATTCAACCCATTGTTCTTAGGCTGCTCTTCTACAAGTAGTTCTCCTTGAAAAGCTTACTCGCGTTCTGACTGGGTCCTCTTCTTTGATTTTGCCGTCATTGGTAGTCCTCCTCAAAGCACTAGGCTTTTGATGAAATTACTCTCGAAATGGCTGAAACATGGAAGTCTTTCATAAGCCTAACGAATGTGCAAAGGGTCACAGTCAAGAAAACTAAACCTGGGCCTAAATAAGGAACGTATTCATCAAAAAATTAGGCTGACAATGGAACAAGTATTTCTCCCGTTGAAAAGTTAATAAGAATATGGAATTCTACACGAGAATGAAGAACATGTAAAGGAATAGGACTTGCCACATTAGATTCTATTCAAAAATATAAAATTAAAATAAATAAATGCGCCCTTTTAAAGCGTAGTGAGGCTCATGGGCCCGGTTTCCCGGTTTCAATGGCGTGTGTGTTCCCCAGCTGGACGGGACGCCAGTCCATCGCAGCGTTACTCATTTTTGCCAGCTGAGTGGACTGGAGCAAGTGAAATGAAGTGTTTTGCTCAAGAACACAACGCGTTGCCTGGTCCAGGAATCGAAACCACAATCTTATGATCATGACACAGTAATCCATGCGCCTCCACATTCAAAAATATACCAAATATATATTTTCAATAGAGTTGGACATGAGTTGTCATTGTTGTTGTTTAGCCACATGAAGGCTGTGATTGAGAAGACTTCAATCCTTAGCATTCCATTTTAATTCGGGCAGTTGTTTTAAATCTAGAAACTGTTTTCCGTTACGGGTTGTTTTATGACGGAAGAGTGAGGCGTAGTAGATATCTAGGTGTTTTTTTTAATAGATCCTTTGAGTGTCTAGGTAGTCCCACGTTGGTTCTTCTCATTAGAATCAAAGGAAAAAGATGGAAACATTTCATGTTTTACGATGTCAATAAAAAAATAATGTAAACTTTTATACAGCTT
The DNA here is from genome assembly GCF_001194135.2 of Octopus bimaculoides. NCBI lineage: Eukaryota > Metazoa > Mollusca > Cephalopoda > Octopoda > Octopodidae > Octopus > Octopus bimaculoides. The sequence continues at coordinate 8,447,502 of NC_068983.1, read as the reverse complement.
TGTAGTTTCTTTTATCCAGATTGAATCCTATTCTTGATTGAGAATACACATCGTGTTTTGTACATAATTCAGCCGGATATTCAAACTTAGATCAATAATCTAAAGAATAGATATGACTGTATGAAACAAAAAAAATCTCTATTTTATGTATTACTTTCTTCTATTTTAAAATGAAAGGTTTAGTGTTTTATTGTAAAAAGTAAAGTGCTATAATTTATTTGATTTTCAGGCAAAACAAATATATCCTTGTTTTATCTGTTTTTTTCTATTTCATTCAGCTTGTGTATGTTTAATTTATATGCATCATATTCAGATATGAATGTTTATATGTAAGAAGCATTTAGATTTCTAACCTTCGGTGTATTCACTTCTCAACAATATTTACTTGAAAGTACTATTTTCTTTTTTCAATGTAATGCAACAACGGCAGCGGTAACAAGAGAAAGAATCTCGCAAAACATTTAAATGTTTATCGGGTTTGACATATTTTCTTCGCTTTGTTGACGCCAATAAAATTTCAGACAATATAAATTTCGCTGCATAACAAAAAGAGAAAGCGAAGTCTGTTAAATATAGCATGAAAACAACAACTTTATCCACAACTTTAAAAAAATAAATAAAATAAAACTGTATGAGCAACAACAAGTTTTTCTTCGATAAGTATTACACCTGGGTTGTGTTAGTTGGCAGACAAATGTTTACCAAAGGCATCAATAATGATGTTTTCTAACTTTGGCATGAGGTCATATAATTTGGTGGGTGAAAGTGTTTAAGTCAAATGAATCGTCGCCAATAATTTACTGGTATATGTATATATATATACCACACTCACACACAAATACACAAACACGCACACATATATATGTATGGATGTATCTGTGTGTGTTTAGGTGTACGTGTGAATGTTTGTATGTGTTGTGTGTGACTGTATGTTTGTGTGCATGTATAAAGACATATAGGTAGATGCAGATACAACTACAAATAAATATATATGCGCATGTGTCTGTGTGTGTATGCTTATATATATATATATATATAT
>NC_068983.1:8443790-8446007 GCF_001194135.2 Octopus bimaculoides | reverse complement strand
TATATATATATATATATATATATATATATATATGTGTGTGTGTATGTATATTTTTCTGTTTATGTGTATGTGTGTATGTGTCCCTGTCCGTATTTATACGTATGTTTAACAGGTTTCTATATACACTAGTTAACAAAGGAAGAAAAATCGCCGTGACTGGAATGCCTTTTATAACAGACTTGTTTCATTAGAGGTGACCTGCTGATGAAAATGATCGGCAATTGATGGAACTCGAATGTGGAAAAGCAATACGCAACAGAAGGAATAATATCGATAAAACGTGATACAAAGAATACACGACGTAATCCTCTGATTTAAAGAGATATACAATATAGTGTTATCAACACTTATTAGAAGTTCACATATAATGGAAAACCGTAAACACAAACACATTGAAATACTTTATGTAGCCGACCTCATTCTTCAACTGCTTTTTATTTCAGTTCAAAATATAGAGCAGAAAGAATTAGAAATATAAGCGGAAAGCATTTGTCCGATATGTTAACGTTTCAGACAGAACATCGACCAAGGAATACTAAAATGATATCGTTTAGCAAATGGGCTGATCAAAACAATTTATAGCTCTCGATAAAGGATTCATTACCATAGAGCTATGCTTGCCTGTACGATTGTCAACTGATTGCTTCTCTTAAATAGCGACTCATCACAGACCACTAAAAGATAGATCAACCCCAACCTAAAGTTCACATCGAAGGTCTGTTTGAAGGTTTTAGCATTTTGCAACTAGCCATACTTGGATGGATGGATGGATGGATGGATGGATGCTAGACACTACGGATTACATCTGATATTTTGGGGTTTCTGCATTTATCAAGTGAAAAACGAAGCACGACTGAAATTAAGCAGTTGGATGACGCAATAAACCCTTTCGAGCGTTTTGCATCAGAGAATTTTTTTCTTTTTAATCCTGATGGAGTGTATGAAACCATAGAGAAAACCTAGTAAAAGATTGCTTAAATTCAATAATATGTCAGTAAAGGAGCGTGCACAAATATTTTCAGAATACTAATACAGTGCTCTCAAATATAAACGAAACGGTACCAGTAACTATAAAGTAGAAAATCACGAAAACTAAATGATAGCGAAGCAAAACCCTAGTCAATACGGCTGAACGATGTTTTCATTATTTCCTGTTATTTGTAATCTTCAAATGTTTCGAAGTAGGAATCGTTTTCTAGCATGGATAGTACTGGGCTTTTGTTGTATTTTCTGTCCATCAGTAATACACTATTCCTCTTATCGGATACTTTCATTGTTAATCATTTTGTAATCACATTTTGTAATCACATTAATTTTTTTCCCATTCACTAGTTCTGAGGTTTGACTTTATTTATGTATGGTATTGTATGGGAAATTCAGGATGTGGTCTCAAAAGTCGTCGGGCGTTTTATGCCTATTTTTAGGTCGAACGTAGTTATTTTTGTTTTCAACAAGAGAGACGTCATTGTTTTCATAGATAAGTAATATTTCTCTAAGGCGCAATTTTCTCATAAATTCTATGGTTTTGTCTTTGATTTCATTCTGATTAGATCTTCAAGGGATAAAATACGCAATGCATATACTCTGGAAGACTAAAATTTGGTAAACATTACAAAACCAGATACATGCGTATAAAGGTATTCAACACAGGAAAGTATGAGAAGCTACCTCTAGTTAGGAACAGGAAATCTTATAATGCTCATCCTCTTCCAGTGAGGTTACCTTTTACATCGTAACTGTCCCAAAACTTTCTCGGAGCCTTACCTCGTCTCAATCTGCCATCTTATTATCTACAATCACTTAGTACTTGCTTTCGTTCCACAGTATTTCATTCGCCTACGTTTAGGGCTGTATTGAGGTGTGGTTAGGTGTTATTATTATTCATGTCACTGCTTAGAATCGAGCTCGAAGTCTTGGGGTTAGTAGCCCGCGCACTTAACTACAACGCCATATGCCCGTGGGTATATTAATAATAATAATAATAATATCAAAATTAAAAGAAGAGTGCCATTTGTTATCTGGTGAACGATATTTCGACATCTCGTGTGTCTTCAACTGGTTCAAAAAATAAATTTGTCAATCTACTTCATTTTGGTTAATATAGAAAGGATTGAGGTAACTCCTCCTGAAGATATAGAGTCAAAATTAAAAGAAGAGTGCCATTTGTTATCTGGTGAACGATATTTCGACATCTCGTGTGTCTTCAACTGGTTCAAA
>NC_068983.1:8432939-8441511 GCF_001194135.2 Octopus bimaculoides | reverse complement strand
TATGGTTTCTTAAACATTCACTTGAACAAAACTGTACAAATCCAAATATATGGTACCCTAGGCATAACACCTACATGAACTTCTAACTTGTTGTCTCTTGAGGTCTCTGGGTGAGACTTGGATCCAACTTGTACAAATGCAAAACAAAAGTCAAACATAAAATAATAATAATAATAATAATAATAACAGCATCGAAAAATACCTTAGGAATGAGAACCCAGGTTCGAAATTTCCCCAAGAAACCTGATGACGTCTGGAGGGTATATCAGCCGAAACGTTGTGTTAACAAACATAATTCCTCATCTCTTAAATATATAACTGTAAGATCTTATTTTGCCTAAAACCCCCAAACTGCTCTAATGGTCGATTTCCCGGAGCTTCTGTGTCATTACTTGAATCTGTTCTTTCACTTTCACTTTAGCTATTGATAGATTTTTCTCTTTGATCTTGGCTTTTCAGTTATTTTGTTTTGCGCACAGTGATGTTGTATTTTTCTATTCCACTCTAGAATGATAGTTGTCCCTTCAATTTCCTAATCTCTTAAATGTTCTCCTTCATGTTCTGTTTCTTGTTCTCTTTCTTGGACATTCTCCTATTGTTTCTGCAATGACTGGTATAGCCGCATCTATGAAATGGTGGATTTCTATTAAATTCGTCTGTGTTTCCAAACAACATGGTTCCGGGTTTAGTCTCCATGCGTGGTGCCTTGGGAGGTACCTTATCTCTTTCTCTCTCTCTTTATTATTTCAATAATCATGAATTATCATATTAAAAATAAAACCAGCTGCAACGTCTGCAGCCCAAAGAAGCAGCAGCAGCAGCAGCAGCAGCAGTAGTAGTAGTAGTAGTAGTAGTAGTAGTAGTAGAAGTTATTCTTATATGAAAATTATATACTAGTGACAAAGAAAGGAGCTTTTTCTTATCTAGCGCAAACTCAACTGAAAAAGGAGGAGGAGGATAAACGCTAGAAAATAGCTTCGTAATATATATGGACACACATTATTAGTTTCAGACATAAAAACTATACGAAGATATAATGAATTAAACAAACAAGGAATAGAAAGTATTTTTATTTTCCTTTTGGTTTTATTTATTAGACATGAATATAATAGCACAAATGTCAGTGACCTACGTCGACGTTGAAAGGATTTCGGCAGGCAAGAAGAAAACATTAATACCAATGATAACATCTAGAGTAATTGGAAAAGTAAAACAAAATAACAATTCGAATAACGTTTCTTTAATAACTTCGAAGAAAACTAGAATATGAAGTGTCAGGCGCCCATCCCTGTTGTAAACCCGATAATTTTGTAGATATATTGTGTTGATATACATCAAACTAACAGATAAACGAAAGCTATAAATTGGCAACAGCAATAGGGATTAGCTGATGCAATGTGGAAATCGCTATAAGTTTACCCAGCCAGACCTACTACCTTGGGTTGATGAACTAGATACGTTTGTTGATAGAGGTCTTGATAAATACATATATCAACGTAAATGAGCAAAACGAATGATATAGATCGACAGCAATAGAGATTAACTTCTGAATTATTGAAACAAGGAGATAGTTTTACCAAACAAGTACTGCCATGGGTTGACAAAAAATTAACAATAGTTTCAAGTGATCTCGTGTTTAGCTTTGAAAGTTACTGTCATCTTAAATGGTGGTGATATAAATTGTTTCCATAATAATAATATAAATAGTGAAAGGAAAATATACAGAAAGCGATGAAATATAGGACTAGCACAAACCAGAATGTGTTGTCCATAATAAAAGGTTTAATGATCATGGTATTCAATAAAATTGCACTCATCAGAAGGACAGTAGTGGTTATGGATCTTTGCAGGTCATCCAAGAATGGTGTCAAAACTAGAGACTAAAATCGAAGACCAGCATTGAATACAGGCAAATGTGAGAAGTTCGAGAAACACCCCCACGAGACAAGTTTTGCAGTTAAACCGGATGTCTGGTTAAGTATTCGATGCAACTCATGGTCGTGTTGGTAAGTAACTTTTCTTTCTAGCTATGCGGTTTGTGCTGCGAGAATTCATACTGGAACAAGGGCATGTTTGTTTGTTTTATCATGACTGTGAGATCAAAATGAGTAGAATAAAAGAAAAAAACAATATTTTTGAAGTTTAAGTTGCCGCAACCAGACTATGATTTTGATATGAAACCTTAATGCTTTTGATACTCTGTGTTCAAATCTTGCTAAGGATGAGCGTTGCCTTTCAACATTTCGGGCAAGAAATAAATACCAATGAAGGGCAATAGATTAACAAATAGAGCAAATAATGAAGTTTAACTATTATTCGCCCTATTCGTTCTGTATGTTTGCTTCCTGAGTTCAATCACTCTGCATTCTACTTAAACCTTCGATTTAATTCGTTTTATAGATTAAAACCACACTCTGGTGCATTGTGTGCTTTTAGTGTTTTTAGCGACGTTCTTCATGTTGCTAGCATTCGTACGAATTGATTTAGTTTTGAGGAAACCTTTCTGCCACCTTCACACAATCTCCACGGACATATGAAGAATCTTCAGTATTCACTCCTTTCTGCGTAAACGATATAAAATAACCATACTGAGGAATTTCTACAATATCTCAAAGTATGGAAATTTTAATACCGTGCAGAAGATTGGACAGTAGTATCGCTAAATCATCAGATAAATTACATAAATGACTTAGTTAAAGTTTTCCACATAATCAGTTAAATTGTTGCCAGGATTCTATTTACTTTTTAGCTCGGGAGTGGGATAACTGAAAACGGGGATTTGACGTAATTGCTGGATACAAAAATCAGAAGCTTAGATCACCTCTTCCACCATCGCTTTGATCACCGAAACGTATGAGGCTGAATTACATCTCAGTTTAAAGAATGCTGCTAAAGAGATGTTCTACCTTGGCTGGTTCAGTTCTTATATGTATATATGTATGTGTGTGTGTGTGTGTGTGTGTGTGTGTGTGTGTGTGTGTGTGTGTGTGTGTGTGTGTGTGTGTGTGTGTGTGTGTGTGTGTGTTTGTGTGTGTGTGTGTTTGTGTGTACGGGTGTGTGTGTGTGTGTGTGTGTGCGTGAGTGAGTGTGTGTGTGTTAGATCGATATTAGGGTGCCTTTCAATTAATAAAACCTTCATTTTAAATCACCGTCAAATATTGGTTTGGCAGCTGTTACATGAAACTGCAGTTATTAGCCTTTACACATGTATATACTAGATACTCACTCCATACCGCAAATTTGAGCACGTTAACTAATAACTGCAACCTTTAGAATATAACTAGCGTCACTATGAAACCAGAATGACATGACCCAAGAACGTGTATATTCCAAGTGGATTACGACGAAGAAAAACGAAGCAATATACACATACCTTCCAGTAACAAAAAGTAAGGAAATAACGATAGGACTTTCTCATGTTCAACTGCATTAACAGAAAATAAATATCTAGATTATCAAACAACATTGTCATTTCAGTGCCTGAATTAGATATGCATTTCCCACACTAAGTATGAGATTGAGTTTATTAGATGAGAAAATTCTGGCTTAATTTACTAAAATTTGATTTAAGGAACCGGGGTAGCTTGGATGTGGTCGCTGAAATCGCTAGAAATTGCAGCGAAACACCACATAAATTATACCACAGCATCTGAAATAAATGAGGATTCATTGGATAATATACTTCCAGATACACGAACATATGAGATAATCAATACTCAAACACATTTGATCTTAGGAACGGTCAACCTGGACAGACCTAGGGTTAATCAACACGCACAAGAACAAAAACGCATTTTAAGTGAATTCAGCTGACAGCAAACACCGTATTTCAAATCATATTAACTTTCTTAAATCAAGTAAACTTCAGCAACATTATTGTCTTAAATCTATAGAACAATTGTTTAACACTTCTGTCTTCTTCTTCTTTTGATAATCAATAGTATTCTGGTATGGCTTTAAACCAATCTACACTACAAATTTACTCTTCTTTAACCAATGAATGTATTCTATGTTTTATTGAATATTTAGTAATTTTTAAAGCCATAGTTTGCATAACCATGACAACGTATCGTTCTATACATGAATTCTCTCCACTGGGAGGTCGACATTAAATATTTCTATTAAACTAATTTAACTTCTCACTCAACCAAAGCTCTCCTCCGGGCAAAGTATCCATTTTCTAGATGAATTCTTGCAGCTTCAATTAGTTAACTTTATATCTGAATACTTCTTGTATTTTGAAAGTTTCTTGTTATCCTTTAGTTGTCAAAGCTGCATGTTAATAACGTTGAAACTGACGTCCATTACACAAATGGAGAACATTGTGTAGTTAAACATTAAACGCTAATATGGTTCACAAGGGTTTTATTTTCATGCAGCCAATAAAGCTTTCATCTCTCTGCTATAGTCGTGAATTGCTCCCATTGTTAAAATCTTACAGTTGTGATATCGAAAATATTGCTCGCGGTGAATTTCTAATTTAGCATCTGAAAAGGAACTGTGCCATAAAGACAAGAAATTGAAAGCATGTGAAAGTAATTTTAGATGAAATAATATTAGCAAGAAAATGGTGGGTCTGAGGTGGAAGGTCTGATTCTATTATCTACTCAAATACCCGTGGATGGGGTGAAAGTTGTATACTTGATTTCATTAGAAACATAATTACACCTTGAAATCGTATGTAAAATGAAATTCCATTTCTCTTCTCATTGTGTATACATCTTTCTCTATGTTACAAATTCTTCCAAAATTATATTCTTTTGTTCTGAATTATGCATTTTCATCTATTTAAATCCAACATAACTCTCAGAACAATGAAGTAAACGTAAAACTTTCTGAAACTGTATGAACAATAACAGCAGCAGCAAATAAACTGCTAAAACGTTCTCCTACCAGCATCCAATTGCAGTGTCGAATAAGAGTTAGAGTAGTGAGGATGGTGTCCTGTAGCTTACAAGTGAACTGAGGATCCGTAAATAAACCGTGAAATTAATTTGAAAGTAAGTATTTGGGTATATTATGCTTAAGAAGTATAATACACCAATGAAATTTTCTAAGTAAAGCAAACTATACTGTAACACAAAATATAGGTATGTACGTTAGTGCACTGTGATAGGCCCTATCTTTTGTCAAGTCTTTTTACATATATTAATGAAATTAATCAGTCGGTCAGAAGTGATAAATCAGTACCTTTGAGTTCCCTATTACTCCATTCGGGTGCTATAGGTTAGCACACAAACACGTATAGAGAAACTTATCTCACGTCATCACAATCCTCACTATGATACTACTCTGCTCCATTCATCATTTTCCAGTTATCTTCCGTGTCATTACTTCACCCCATTTCCTCACTATTATACTGAAAATTTTCCACCGTATTTCTTGAATGAGTTATATTTTCATTTGAGTACGAAAACTCACACACACACACACACACACACACACACACACACACACACACACACACACACACACACACACACACACAACCATACATATTCACACGCAACAACATAGTTACACAGAACAACAGATACTAACATACACACAAATATTTGCTTGTTTTTTTTTTAATTTCTTCATCTCTTTCTATGTTCCCATCATCCAATAGTCAACCACTTGTCTCTCACACACATATCCTGTTAGTGGTCCGGTGTCCGAATTTCTGTGATGGACACGGGCACACAGACCAAGGTATTTTTTATTAAAATAGTATACGATGTTACATAGTCAATCCTTTATTTAACGTAGGTTTAAAACCTACGTCCTCATCCCTGCAATCTTTTTCATTTCGAATTTTATGTTTCAAACCTATCAGTGCAACTCATAGTCAGAAACTTAGAAAAGCAAAAGCGAACTCAAAGAATAGCAAAAGATGAATGAAAAGACAAAGGGGAGATGACATTAATGGATGTGGATATTATTTCGGAAATTTTAAGGAGGTGAATATTTATTAGCAGAAGCTAAACCACCTGATAAGGAACCAATGAAAACAAAATGACTGGTAATTCTTAAAGATTAATTACTGAGAGCAACCCTCCTTTAGTACTTAATGAAAAATTATGTAAAAGTTAATAATGTTTAAAATTAAAAGCAAACTGTAGAAAAATAAAACAGACGAAATCTGTATGGGTTGGAGGAGATATCAGTAATTCTTCACAGGGTAGCGTAGATGCCGCTGAAGATATGTATAGAAGATATACACTTCTGACCCAATCATTTGCAGGTGATAATGAGCAGCTTTTTCATCTCTGTTCTTTTAAACACAAGACTTACAATTTTTGAAAAAAGACTGATTAATGTGAAGTGCTTGTCATACTAACATTTTTGAAAAGACGGTGTACATGCATCAGGTTAACACAACAGGTGAATATTTTACCTGTGAGAAGTGATGACACATATGTGATAGAAATACTGAGATTGAACTTAGTAAACAACATAAACTGAAGTATCATGAGATGAGCACCTTACTCCTTCAAAAAGAGGAAGATATCTGGAAGATATCATTGAATCAGATGCATAGGGTATCTTCTACATCAGAATATTATACCACGACGAAACTAAAGCGGGCTAATACGTAAGTAATTGAGATTATTTCAATTTGGAGTATTACATGGGATTGGCAGTATTGAAAATCGTATCGTCCACGGGTAGGTTGAACTTTTGTGTCACTGGGATCCCTTCTACGTTTGCAAGGTGAAAGAAAGTCTGATAAAAAGAAAAAATCTTGTAAGCACATTATTTGTCATCCGATCACAAAATAAATTTATTTGTTTTTGTTTCTATATCTTTTTGAAACACATTAACTGTGAAAAATCACAGGTAAAATAAAATTCTAAAATAGTGAATGGAACACCTGTTCCCGCTCATAATTTATCATATTTTCCTAGCTTTCATCAGCTGACTAAATTGCAACAGAAAAATCTCTTTTTGCTTTCTGTTATTTCATTGCAGTTTGTTCTTAATCTGTAGACTGTTATTTATCAAACCTAACCAACGAAGTAGATATTGCGAATTTTAAGATTTCCACGATTGTTGTAATAAAAACGGTTTATGACTGTGCTAACTTAATAAGAGTGAGATTGAGTAAAAATAGTATTCCGTCTTGATGAATTCAGGAATCATGACTATGATGATGGCGACAATGTAGTAGTCAAGTACTGGGGGTTTCAAAGGATAATACGCATTGCAATTTCTCCTGTTATTTCCTCACACTATAAAAAATATCCATTGGATTTGTGTGCTACAGATTCATTTTGCAGTTTCCTATAATGGAACTACAGAGTATGGCTAGAAGATAATTTCCTATACTCCAAAATGATTACAAATATTCTTCACCCACGCAGAGGCTGCCTAACACTGCAACGAGTAACAACTTTCTGAGCGGTAACCAGAATTGACATGGCATATTCTTGTAAACTGAATTTCAATGCTAACATATTGTTGTTGCAGGCTGTTTTGAATCGTATGTCGGTGCTAAATACAAGAAGTTATGCAAAAAGAGCTTTCAAAGACATTTTCAATTTGAGATGCATAGCGATTTCTTCCACATGGTACCCATGATATTAAAGATGAGAGAAATCTCTGTTAATAGTAACTGTTAAAGATGAAGTGTAGGCGAGTGACGTTCTCACCGAAAATCTGTATAAAGCTGTATTTAACACTCGATTGAGTAAATCAAACTAGGTGTTGAAAAGTTTGTATATTGAGAATAAACTACTTTCAAATTAAAGAAGGTGAAATGAGTCACGTGGTAAAAGCGGGGTACATGCTCTTTATATATGTAGCACCATTATTTCGGGCATCGATTTCTGTATGTCGAGTGCTGTTACTGGTAGTCTTTATAGAAATAAAGAAAATGTCAGAGATTTTCTTTGCAATTTAAAGAATATTTTAAATTGCAAAGGAAATTTCTGGTATTTTCTTTATTTCTATAACAACAATTTTCTTTATCGAAAACTCTTTTTACTCCAGAGTGCTTATTATTTGCACAATCTTTCATTGCTGGTAAAAGCGGTAAAGATACTATATTATGAATCCATCTACATGAAAATCATAAAAGTCAGTCGCAACTGTGGAGAATTACAAATTCATGAGTCTACTTAATCTAACTAGTGTGAAAATGTACGAAAAGGTAATGCTTTTTGAATCACACCAGATTCTTCCCATGACAGTCGTAAAGATTCATGGGCCTAAAAATGGCATAGAGGAAAGTAGTAAAAGTATTGCATACCAAACATTTAACAATGTCATCTGGTGGTTTAGGTCCAAAGGGCTTCAAAGCAGTTTCCGAAAGGTGGTTGCAGAAATATTATACAACGTGATGCACTCTCATGAACATATGAAAGAGGTAAAAAAAAAAGCCAGTTAGTTATTCCTTAATTGCTGGTAATAAATTATTGAAAATCATTCCAGTTTTGATTTTGATGAGTATTGGACAGGGGAGCTGGACGGCGCTATATATGTAATTTATGCATGTAAACACACACACAAAGAACAAGAATCATACATACTTACATACATACATACATACATACATACATACATACATACATACATACATACATACATA
>NC_068983.1:8429420-8432575 GCF_001194135.2 Octopus bimaculoides | reverse complement strand
GTGTGTGTGTGTGTGTGTGTGTGTGTGTGTGTGTGTATAGTAAATAATATACGAAGAAACAAAAATTAGTTGATTATCTTGTATTTATGACATACACCAATACAACAAATATATTCCGCCGAGGTCGGCTTTGTCTTTCATCCTTTCGGCTTCGATGAATTAAGTACTAGTTGCATATTGGGGTCAATCTAAGCGACTGGCCCCTCCTCCCAAAAATTCAGGCCTTGTGCCTAGAGTAGAAAATAATATAATAAAATACCTTGAGACATACAGAATATATTAAAATTTTATTTAAGATTATAATAGAAATAAGCAATATATGAAATAAGAATATTCATGAAAATATAAACAACAAGAAAAGTTCGATATGTGGACTGAAATATCGATTATATAAGAAAACCTTACTAAAAATTACAAATTAAACATGTAGAATTAAAAATTTAAACTCAAAAGCTATAAATTACATTGTCGGCAATGAGAAAAGTTGTGTAGGAATTTAAAAGTCTGAGAAATATATTTGTTTAAAGAATTCTAAAAAAATTATAATTTTTAATTTATAATAAGGTTTTATTATGTTCGCTATTTCATTCTACATAGTGAACGTTTCATGTTTATATTTTCATGTATATTTTTATTTCATATATTTCTTCGTTCTATTATATTGTTAAATAATGCATTGAATATGTGCTGAATGTCTTAATGTATTTGTTGTATTAATGTATATCATAAATAGAAGATATTTATCTAAATTTATATATATGTAAATATATATATTTTCAAATTATGGTAAGAATGGATACACAAGTGTGGAAGACCACAGGAACAATACCGTATATCCAACGCAAGATTTAATATATATGTGTGTGTTCAAATCATTCTAGAATCAATAAATATATAGTTTTAAGTATCTAAAATGTCTAAAATAGTAAGATAACATAAAATAAAGTATACAGGCATATGCAAGGACATAAACATCAGAAATATCATGAATGTTTAAAATATTTATTTTAAAATATTTATAAACATGCATAGTTTCCTAGTTGTATAAAAATATTTAACAATTTAAGACAACACATTACGATATATAAACATGAAATATGATTTAAAATATAGTGGGTAAATATATACGATATGATACGATATGATATGATATTACAAATTTATATGTATTATATTAAAAATGTGTACATTAAAAAGGATATCAGTATATACTATATGAAAAAAACCGTACAATACATAGGTAATGCTAAAAACCGTACAATACATAGGTAATGCTAAAAACCGTATAATACATAGGTAATGGTAAAAACTTTTATCATTTGTTGTAATGCTAAACACTTTTAGCAGTACCTATGTATCGTACGGTTTAGGCATTTTAGGCATTTTAGATACTTAAAATTATATATTTATTGATTCTAGAATGATTTGAACACACACATATATATTAAACCTTGCGTTAGATATACGGTATTGTTCCTGTGGAATTCCACCCTTGTATATCCATTCTTACCATAATTTGAATTCTAGCTCATGCTGAGCACTTCAATTCTAGCCTGTATTTATGTATTGTTATATTAACAATATTTAAATTATACAAACAATTACAGTTTATATATATATATATTTATATAGGTAAATTAAAATTTAGAGGTAATACTTGACAATTGTAAGCACCTGTTTATGCCAGCTAGTGGTTGCGGTGAAAGAATAAATTGTAAATCCAAAAAATAACAACAAAACTACAAAGGATTCCGCGGTAGACGTGTTTCAAGCTTTATATGTGTATAATTTACGATATAAAGCTATCCTCAGCCGCAAAATTATTTCTCTCCCAGGAAATTATACCACATCGGCGTTAAAGTAGGAAGAAAGGTGTGATGTAAGAGGTGAAAATCCTTTCGGTATTCTGTATAGTACTATACCTCGTATTCAGTGTGTAGTGTTAAGTTGGAGGCACCAACTTAACACTACACACTGAATCGTGGCAAGGTATGGAAGGTTTTTCGGAGGACCGGAGAGATTATGTGTGGGTGGAGAATTATACGAGGTATAGTACTATACAGAATACCGAAAGGATCTTCACCTCTTACATCACACCTTTCTTCTTACTTTAACGCCGATGTGGTATAATTTCCTGGGAGAGAAATAATTTTGCGGCTGAGGATAGCTTTATATTGTAAATTATACACATATAAAGCTTGAAACACGTGTACCGCGGAATCCTTTGTAGTCTTGTTGTTATTTTTTGGATTTACAATTTATATTTATATATGTATATCTGTGTGGGTGTGTGTGTGTGTGTGTGTGTGTGTGTGTGTGTGTGTGTGTGTGTGTGTGTGTGTGTGTGTGTGTGTGTGTGTGTGTGTGTGTGTGTGTGTGTGTGCGTGTGTGTGTGCGTGTGTGTATAGGTTCTTCGGTTTATATATATACGGACATACGTGACAGACAGATAGATAGATAGATAGATAGATAGATAGAGATAATATATGAAATATATTCCCATATTAAAATTAAGCTCCAACGAAGCTTAGAGAATAAGGGATTTTGTTAAGTAATCCATACTAAACAAATTCCACATTTACATAAATTATACCAGACAAGCAAGCTTTATATTCTAGCGAATAAGGGATTTTGGCTCTACGATGTATATTTTGTTCTATAATATTTATATAAGGGTCTAAATGTGTAAATATCATACACACAACCAAAGAAACAAGTGAGCCCCATAAAATACACACAGATTATTATACACACGAAAGAAACAATGAACTCAGTACGTAAATCAGAGAGTACAATGTTTTATTACCTGACAAAATCTACTCGTGTTATTCAGTTGCTTATAATTCTGTCACAAAGCACTTTCAGTAAGTGAATTGAAAACATCTGTAGTCCTCTGGTTAAATTCCAAATATTCCAGATAATGTGTGTGTATGTGTGTGTGTTTGTGTGTGTGTAGGCGTGAGTATATATGAGTGTTTCGCAGGAGTTGCTTGGTTACCAATCACATGGTTCCGGGATCACCCTTGCTGCGTGGCACCTTGGGCAAGTGTCTTCTACGGTAGCCTCAGGCCCACCAAATCCCTGTGAATGGATATGGTAGACGGAAACTGAAAGAAGCCCGTCGTATATGTATATATATATATATATATATATAT
>NC_068983.1:8420142-8427510 GCF_001194135.2 Octopus bimaculoides | reverse complement strand
TATACACACAGAAAGTAATGATTATTTCGAAGAATATGTGTGTGTTTTTAAATAGAAATTAGTTTCATACATATATCTTTCTATTTGTAATTGTCTGCATACAATACCGCTTCATGTATATTTATTCGAATGCTATTATTTTTATATTGCTATTCTTATACAGAATGAAATATCGGTTTCTTCAATTTAGTATTATCCTAGTAATCTTATTTGAATTGCATGTTTCCATTGCACAACAGCGCGCTACTGTGTGTTCTTTGAATACTTATAGAGTTTACTTTCATTGTTTTGAGAACAGTCTTTTTATAATTGTTGTTGTTGTTGTTGTTATTATTTGTCGCTGCTATTCTGTTTTCTTTTTCCTCTTCTTTATATTATTCTTATTGCTGCTCTTTGTTATCACTTTTGCTTTTATTTCATTTAATATTAATCCATTTATTACTATCATTCATTCATTATTCATTTATTTGAAAAAGAAAACATACATAGATAAAGCGATATTATTACACTTGGTATTTTTTATGAAGGCTGAGCCACTTATTTGGTACGTAGATTGTCTGTTTAAAATATTTGTATACTATATCGTTGCACAAAGATCATAATCACAAAGGAATACGGGATGCTTTTCTTGTAACATCTTTGGGGTTATGACTCTAAACAAATAAAAAACAATATTATAAATATGGCTTCGAAATAGCCGATAGACCAACGAAATTGCATAGAAAGAAGTAAGAGAAGCACTGTTCAAGATGTCACTGACACTTACTCCCTTTTTCCTTTCAGGGAAGCTCATCTGGTATCCCTATCAACAAGGCATGGATCACAGCTAATATTGAGTCAGTTGGGGTGAAAGTATATGAATGTTGTATTATCAAACAGCTACAGAAGAGTAACGAAAAATGAAACGTCTATAACACTACAGCAACGGCATTTAGCCGAGCAAAAACGGTCTATAGGCCATTAGCAATAACATGGATAACATAAGTAGCGATGGGACAACAGTAGTGAAACTGAACATAAATTATTGCGAATATGCACAATGTAAAAACACAAACCGGCACTATACTCATCAGCGCTGCTTTTTTGTCTTTCAACTATCAACCTCAAAACAAAAAGCGGCATCAACAAGAATATTGACAATAGTGAAAAGAGATTGTTGGAATTTCTCCTCTGGACGATTAGCGTTACTAGAGAAGAAGCAGAAAAAAGAAAACTCGTTCAGACGGACGATAGAAAACTCATATGACGTGTTGCCCCGAAAGAGGTGGAAAATAAAGAAAAAGCACAGTAGAATATCTTCATAGGCAGGATGTGTTGGTTCATAGAACTATCACATGCAGAGGAGATGAAATGTCTGAAAGCAACTTGGAATCTTTGCTGAAAGCACCGGTTCTCGTCCAATTACCGAAGTTAAGCAACATCGAGCCTAGTTAGTACTTAGATGGGTGACCGCTTGGAAAACCTAGGTGCTGTAAGCATTCATTACCTTTTAGAGGCGGTGCTCCATCATGGACACAGTCAAATTACTGAAACAAATAAGAGGAAAGGTGTAAGAGTATTGGTATCAGTGTGAAGTCAAGAGAAAAAAAAAACATCAGATCATTGAAGCGCTTAAGAGTGAATTCATGGTTATGTTTCTGATGCGTAATGAAGATAATATGGGATGATATCATATGGTAACAGTTGATGACTCACGGTGCCAATTATATCTGGCTGGGATGCCGAAAAGGTTATCTCGTTTAAGTAGAGATTACAACAGATGTAGTCAGGGATGAACCGGGGATAAATCTTGTGCTTTCCCCTTGTCCAAGCAGGTCATTAAAAGCTTGAAAACGTCCCCACCTAATTGAGATGTCGATTGGCTTGGTGCTTCCTGAAATGTTGGAAGAAAATTGGCATAAGTGTCATATCTGTATGGATGGACCAACGAGCACGAGTAAAGGAGGGATTATCTGCTTAATACTCTACGAACAGCTAAATCTCCTTGGCATACAGAATAATGTGATTCCCTTACACAGATAAATGCATCGAGTACACGGGGATAGAATATCCACCCGTCATTGAGCTGATACTAGACTAGAGATTTACAACTGATAAAGGCTTCTTGTTCATAGAGAATAAGAAACAACAGTGCATGCCTCTGCCAGTTCACTGCTATTGCCATACCATAAACTCCACCAGATGCTGAAACAAGGTCAACGGTAGTAGAAACAAACGAGCAGTAACAGCAACACGTAGCACACTTTAACAGTTTCATTACTAACATAAAGAGAAATAACAGCGACACAGATCTCAGAACGAAACTAGTAGCAAAAAGGGGGAAAAAAACGTCACTATAACCAAAAGTAGACTCCAGTTGTCTTCATCCTCCACATATTTTGATTTACAAAATATTTCCCTTCTCTAATATATAACCAACCTGCAAAATATATTTCCCTGTATTGTTCGTGTTTTTATGTGTTTCTGTGAATGCATCTACATATATATATATATATATGTCTTCATATACGCTTGTGATGTACATAAGTATATAAGTATGTATGCATGTCTTTAAATAAAGAACAAACACATATTCGTTGTATTTCCTTTCTATATTACCGTTAAAACTATTGATATTGTCGTGGTTGTTGTTGCACTTTTTCTTATTAGAAACATTTTATCATTGACATATTTTTGCAACTCATTTATTTTCGTCCCTATTTCCTCTTCGTCTCTTTTAGAAATGCTCTAGTTGTTTGCATTTCTAATTTAAACTGCATTCTGTATTCTGGCAAAATAATTATATACGTTCTGAGGCCAATATTCTTATTGAAAAAACTAATAAAACCTGAAACATTGTATTTTACTGAATACGTCGAGCTTATTATTCCGATAAATCTTCAATTACGAACTCATACTTGCATTTCATAAGTATCGGTGTTTCTGTTGTTCCTAATGCACAAATCTTACAAATTGTGTCGCCTTTACCCAGAAGAAACCAAGAAGAAAGGGGCGATTCGCTATTCTTATTTATTTGCAGCTTGCTGTAATTAGTTCTCAGATCTTGTTCCTAGGCACTACATATCAATACCTCAGTGCATTCTTTTACAATACTTTTCCTTAGCCATCTCCAAGTGTTGGTCTTGTCTCTTCCTTCGATTTCACTGAGACGTTACCTTATAGTGGTTTCATTTTCCATTCTTCATCTTACTTCTTAAGTGTCTGTAGGTGCATCACATTTTCGGTAAGTATTATATTGTTAATTCTAAGGCGGCACACAACGATTCACTCTGCTGTTTGATGTACCATTCCAGACTGTTCCTCCCGTTGACAGCACAGATGTTGTATCCTCTAATACCTCTTCCATCCCTGCAGATGGCCCTTGAATTTCCTCTCTTGTGTGTATTTCCAGAGGTCGACCTATCCGACCTGTTCAGCAATTTTCAACATGTTCTCCTCGCTATCAACGTCCGCCGAATCTTATTCTTATTCTTAATTGATACATTTGAATCATTTCTAGTTCCACGATTTTTAACAAGCATCAAGGCTCTTTCTTCACCATTAATTTTCTCACCAACTTGCCTTTCTCTTTGGAGTGAAACCTCAATCTGATCCCAAAACTCGTTTTAAAGAATTTATTTAGCTCCTCCTTGTCTTGTTGCAATTTGCATGTCTGTTGCTTAGTCGTTTTATTTTTTTTCTTCCTGTGTGAAGACACATGTCTTAGTTAGTTAGCTTATTCGGTTCGATCGTAAGTTTGTTGGTTCACTTCCTAGCGACGCATTGTGTCCTTCATTTTATTTCACCCTGTTCCAGTCAACTAAGCAGGTAAAAATGAGTTGTATTTGTAAATCAAAAAGCTAGGCTTGTAACACACTGTTTCACGGCGAATTTCCCTCAGAACTACTTTAAGGACACGCCTGTCTGTGGAGTGCTCAGCCACTTGCACGTTAATTTCACAAGCAGGATGTTTCGTTGATTGGATATCTTCGTCGTAAGCGACGGGCTGTCATTATTTCTCTCTGCCGATGTGGTGTCACGAGGTTACAGATATACTTCGATCCCAGATGCTCCCAGCACCCTAATACCTCATCGATAATTGACATGGCAATCAGTTGGAAACGCGCCGACTGTCCGTCATAATCAAACTTTCTCTCTGAAGTTTGAGTATTCATAACCTCCCACCTCCTGAAAAATGTCTCCTATGAAAGACCGCAAACTTCACAATCTATGACTATGGTCTGAGCCTACATCTACCTCGCCGTAAGCGCAGTCATGTTTAAGGATGACCTCCACTCAGTACGAATGAAGACGTAATCGATCTTGTTTACCAAAAGCTGAGGTCGTTTTGTGAATAACCTTGTAGAAGTAGAATATCTGAGTGTCACTAGACTTACCACCACTAGAACCCGCAAATCTCTCCATCATTTTGTGTGTATTTGACTGATAATTGAAACACATCACACAGAATAACCTAATTTGTTGCTAGTCATTCCAGCATTAAAGAGACCTGTTGCAAGTTTTATGTCCAGCAATTCTGCAGAAGGTTATGGATGCCTTCATATGTTCTGTCTTTATATCCTTCCTAGTTCGTTGTTGACGACAAACATTAGACGAGAACAAAATGTTCTGATGCTACAGCTTTAACTGATAACAATTAAACATGTACAAATATATTCTTTTTAAAGATGAGTAATCATGATCACGTTATATGTAAGCAAATAATGTATATTGTTTGTGCATATGTGTGAGATAGCGCGCGCACGTGTGTGGGTGTGTTTAAAGAGTGGAAATGGATATGAGCGAGTTAATATAGTGTATATATGTAATTCCGTATATATATCCGTAATGTGTTACTTTCATTTCGTATTAAACTATTCCAATGCCGAGAACTTCTCTGATTCTAAAGATTTTGAATCGCCTGGCGCAAGGATATGAAAGATTGCGTGATAAAAATCCATTAAGTCTGAAGCTTGGAGATGATATAAGATATACATTCTGCGTTTTACACCTCATATAATTGCTATAGACATCTATAAATAGAGTTAACGCGTCCATCACTTGGTAGCAAATATTAACCGCTATTTCGTCAAGGTGTAATGTATTCAATAGTAAACTTTTGAAATGAAATGAAATGAAATATAGTTGTAAAAAAAATCTGCTTTTTTCCTGGAAGCTATTACCTATATAGAAGAGAGTTGTGAAGAATATAATCGAAAAAGTCTAAAAATATCATTTTAAAGTAAAATCTACAGGGGGAACTTAATAACCATTTAACTGTATTGACTTCTGTGTTAAGAAGTTCACTGTCGAAATTTTCCATTCAAGCTGTCAAATATATGCTTTCTGTGATACAGCTAATGGAAAATTCCTCGAAAGATATATTGAACAGGTGCCAGTCAGTGGGAGGAATTATTTTGCATTGCCGGAAGAACGCTGAAAATTTTAGGTGATATAATGCAGAAGCCTAACCCTTGCCTCTTAGAGGAAATGCTGTAGTATTTAGCCATGAAATTGAATAGAAATAGTGTATGTGCCAGAAAGAAGAATTCTAGAATCTTGCTTGCGCGTAACAACTGTATCAATATCTAAAAGAATTATGCAAGCCAAACTATTTCATTTATTGTTTCCTATTCAAAGTTACATTTCAAAAAGAAAGTCTTTCTTTTTTTATTTGTATTATTAATATTTTTTTCCAAACAAGGAGACTTTTTACCAATATTTCGTTTTCAATTTTCATTTCGATTTATTTGAAATGTTTATTATTTATTTCTATTTTTTTTTTAATTAATTCCCAATATCCACCTTCACTTTTGTCCATTTCTCCTCCATCTGCGTGTTCTTTTAATATAACGGATATTTTTCATTTTTGTATAATATTATTTCTTTAGATAACTGCGTGCGGTAGCGAAAAGCTAAAACACTCTTTTTCCTTTTCGTAACATAATACTATCCGCTTGACATTGTAGCAGACTACTGGTTGAAAGTAGAGAAAGGGGCCATCGATCTTTCTTTTTCCTCGTAAATCAATGAACTTTTCAGTTCGGATATTATTTATGAATGGCGGATGTTGAGGTAGCCAAGTCAATGTTGCAATGAATTTCTGAGTAAACCAGCATCTGTCACCATTTGCAATTGGTCTTCTCCCTTTGATTAACTATTCTATCTATGTTAGTTAGTCGGCAATATAGAAACAGAGTGAAGAATGAAGGTGAAAGCAACATGAAATTAAATGCTAAATTAAATTTCCCCTTGTGCATCTGCTAGAAAGTTGGTATCCATTATATAAGACTGACATTTCTATAATACCTGCATCTTTTATAAGATTACTATCACCATTGGGATCTGCAACCCTCATTAAGTTCTCACCTTCTGTGAGGTTAAAAGATCATGCATGATTGATACTTCTTATATGTCTCCTATTTATATTTCCCAAAAGGCAGACATATAACATGAATCCGCCGTGTTCTTTATTAATATATAAATATTTCATCACACCAAAGTGCTAATACGTCATAAGTGGCGGTGGCAAACAGCAAGAGATATCAATACATTCATTGAAGATGCATTGTTGCTCTTATACTGTCAGTATATCAGATTAGTATTTAACTTTCCATCGTGTCAACACGGTTTTCCATCAGAAAGCCGTGGACACGATAGAAAATTGAGTTACAAATAGAAAAATTGTGTGCCTCATTTCCGGCTTAAACCGCACAAAGTTACTTCAACGAAGTTAATATTTCTAGAATTAAAAGTTTCTAAAATTCTCTCACTCTTCTCTCTCTCTCTCTCTCTCTCTCTCTCTCTCTCTCTCTCTCTCTCTCTCTCTCTCTCTCTCTATCTATCTCTCTCTCTCTCTCTCTCTCTTCTAATGATTAGCACAAAAAAAAGCTTCTGAAGATTATATCTGCAGGATCAGGACTGCTTCTGTAGCAATCAAAAATCTTAACAATAAAATAATAGATTGGTTTCAAATTTCGGAGCAAGGCAAACTATTTCAGGGGAGGCGTAGGTTGATCACATGAAGCCACGCTCACAACTGGTATTTATTTTACTGGATGACAAGCAAAGTCGACCACAGTGAAACTTGAGCTCAGAATGAAAAGACGGTCCAAATACAGCAAACATTTTGCCTGGCGTAATAAAGATTCTGCCAACTCGCCACATATATAGAAAATTAAGTGCAGATATTGAAAGGCACGTCGTGGTCATAATTTGGCCCGAATGAAGTGAAGCATTCTTGACGTATACAGAAGCTAATTCTGCCTCTTGATTGCAGAGTGTCTCCACTCTGCAGACAACACAC
The DNA here is from genome assembly GCF_001194135.2 of Octopus bimaculoides. Classification (NCBI taxonomy): domain Eukaryota; kingdom Metazoa; phylum Mollusca; class Cephalopoda; order Octopoda; family Octopodidae; genus Octopus; species Octopus bimaculoides. The sequence continues at coordinate 8,420,225 of NC_068983.1, read as the reverse complement.
ACACACACACATACATACATATATGCGCACGTGCGTGTATATTTGTGGATGTATATATATATATACATATATATATATATATA
>NC_068983.1:8416250-8418434 GCF_001194135.2 Octopus bimaculoides | reverse complement strand
TTTTGTTCCAAGTAACCCATCACCGAGTTCGCATAAACTGGAGCAAACCTCGTTCCCATAGCCGTGCCTTTAATTTGGATATAGTTCTTTCCATTGAAGAAGAAAGTATTATTTTCCAGGATGTCTCACTGATTCTAGTATAAATGTCACCGTGAATTTGTTGGGAATTGCTTCCCTGCGTTTGTCTACCCAGTATTCCACCGCCTTTATTCCTAAATCATGTGGAATATTTGTGTATAGGTTTACTACATCAAAGCTCAGTAGTGTGTGTGTGCATATTTGTATATATATACATACATACAAATATGCACACACACACACAGACACACAGACGCACACAAACACACACATATATATATGTGTGTTTGTGTGTGTGTTTGTGTGTGTACAAACACACAGACATGACAAATAAATAGACAGCCTTATAATAATTAAAATATATTTAAATCTGTAATTAAACATTTAAATTATTTATTAATCGTTATAAAGTGAATGTTTAATATTTAATAGACATTCCTTTTGCATTCTTCAATGCAAGGACCCGATAAGGCATCTTACTGGGTAAATGACGAATATTCTCCTGCGGAATTTCTGGCCATGTTTCATGCAGTAATCTCAAAAGATCTGGCTTTGGAGATGCTTTCTTATTATGAATTGTGTTGTCCATTATGTCCCAGAGCTGTTGAATAGAATTCAGGTCTGGTGACTGGCTTAGCCATGGAAGCTTTTTAATGCCATTCTCATCCAACATATCTTGAGTCATTTTAGCTGTATGACAAGGAGCCCCATCTGCCATAGATAAAGAGTTTTCTGTAATCATTTCACCACTGGAGAAGACTGGAAGGAATCATTTCTGCAATATCGACACATATTTGAGTTTTGTTTCATTCATACTCCACCGGCTCTGATCAACAGTTGCCCTGAATTTCTCCCCAGACGATCACAGAATAGCTGCTGTGTTTCATTGTTGGCTGCAATCTTTTCACATCACATTCTTGATCACAGAGTCTCCAGGCCCATACTCAGCCACTGTCATGAAATACATGACAGTGTCCCAAAATGCTAGTGGCCTCTCCACCATCTCACTGGCCCAATGTTTTCTCCGCTCGATGTTGGCTGGTCGAAGAAGTAGCCCCCTTCTTGCCGCTCAGCCATAGGTAACCAAATTTGTGGAGATACCTGACAGCTGTTCTGGGACTAACATCAACGTGTTCTGCTATGTCAGAGGTCTTGCAATGACGATCATCCTCCACACTTCTCTTAGTAAAGAGAAGGGTCCTGTCAGAAGGCCCAGATTGATCTGGGCAAGTCGATGTGGATTCTTTCCCCTTGTTGGTGAATTGCACAATCACTCTATTAACTGTAGTAAGTGGGATCCCAAGGTTTTCTGCGATTTTCTCCTGATTATTTCCCCGTTCAGAATAACCTACAATACGCCCCTTTTGTAATTCAGACACTTCCAATTCTTCTTTTAATATGGCAAGATTAAACAATCACCTAGAGAAGCTGAAACATAAAAATGTCAATCAATAAAAAATATAAACCTCTACGTCCCTTTCATTTCCGCCAGCATCTCAACAGAGAGGAAGAGAGACAAAGAGTTGGAGAGACATATATAGAAAGCAAGAGACAAACGGCGAGTATGAGGGAGAGGTATGAACGATACGACTGTGCTCGTCTTACCTCGAACAAAAATCTGAAAAGTAAGTCTGTACAATGTTTTTTTCTCTATAAACAATTTCCATCCAAAAGTCTAAAGTTAGAATTACCCACATCTATTTTCTATTTTTGTAGTTAGAGACAAGAACATTAACTGAGTGGATAAGATATTGAACAGACCTGATTGACTTAGAAATTATATCGATTTTCTTATATTGAATTTCGTCATATCTGTTTTATTGTAGGCTTCAGATTTAATGTGATAGACAAATATTATTAAGAAAGGAAAAGAAATTAAAGTTAAATTAAAATTGTGTCGCTGACTAAGTAATCTGTCTGATTGTCTGATATTCTAAGGTAGTGACCTTATTTAAAGACAAAATATTGATTTTATTAAGTACAAGACCATACATATATAGGAATTTGAAAAGAAAGAATTGTTAGTATGTGTGTCTTTTCAAAAGACACGACGTGTACTCACACACACAAACACGCACATACGAAATATATATATATATATATATA
>NC_068983.1:8413982-8415149 GCF_001194135.2 Octopus bimaculoides | reverse complement strand
TATATATATATATATATATGCATGTTAAAGGTTGAAAAATAACACACAAGTTGATATCTATTGAAATCATGTTTTCATGAATTACATTTTTGTACCGGTTTCTGTCTTTGCGACTTTTTCAACTTAGAATAAAGCATGAAAAACAATTAAAATATGGAAAAATTAAATGAAATGTTTTTTTATATATATATATATATATATGTATATATATTTGGGTAGTTTTCAAAAAGGTGGCACATTTTCTTTTCTCCTGTCTCTCTTTTGCTTTTGTGAAGGCTCAGTAGGTAAGTAGCAGTATGCATGTATGTACGTGTATGTGTGTGCGTGCGTGTGGGTGTGTCGGTGTGCGTATGTGTGTGTTTGTGTACAGTTTTAGATGTACATGCGAGAGACGTTCACTCAAAAGCTGATCTTGATTTTATTTGATTTTTGGAAAAGCTGGTTTCACTTCGTAATCTTTACACTTCTGTTTTGTAATAGGTTCTTCAAGAGGAAAACGATAGGTTTTTTCTTCATCTTAAATGAAATTCTTTCAAATTATCTACTCTCTTAACATGGAGTAGTTTGGCAAAAGTTGTTGCAATTTTAAAAGGTTATGCCGATAGCCCTTTTAACAGGATTTAATATCCTGTGGGGTTTCTTCTCTCATGATTTGTAGAATTGGTTAGCTCTGGGGTAGTCTTGATACAGCAGATCTTTGTGCGAAAGCATTTCACGCTTAGCGTGTTAATTACACTTCTGTGTGCAGGAATACTATACCCCGTATTTCATTTACGAAATAATCTTTCCCTTTTTATACAATGCGAGGGAGACTTGAGAAAATAATTAATTGCTATATTTAGCAACGTTGCTCTCTTTTGATTTAATGCGATTGCACATGCCCCAAAATGAAGCTGCTTTCGCAAAAACGGAAATTAATGTATGCACAAAATGAAGAGCTCACACGACCTTTGCAGTAAAGATTTTGCTACGAAGAATGCCTACAAAGAATCACGAGAATCACCGGTTAGGAAACCGATCGAGCATGCAAAGACTCTTTTATTCGCTAACCCTTAATGTAGATTGTCAGTTTGGAGGGCCAATGAAAATTATTACTATAGTTGATACCAAAGTTAGTTTTGACCGAACATAAGGTAGCTTGCACCGTGCGTGTTATCATACGTATTT
>NC_068983.1:8407136-8413827 GCF_001194135.2 Octopus bimaculoides | reverse complement strand
AAAAAAAAATATTCGTCCACCAGTTTACAACTCGTGATCCTGTCTATATGGCACTTGAGAAGAGTCGGGCCTATGTCCCTTTGATGATATAGTTCTCTACAACTTCATCTGGAAACATAATATTTAAGTTGTTATTGTGTTTTTTCTCCCTCGGCTGCCAAATAGATTAGTAATAACTTAGAATTCGTTTGGCCCCTTTATATGTAAAATTATTTATTCAAAACGCCTGTTTTGGCAACTAGTTTCCACATCTTATTATCTAGCATTGGTTCATTACAATAGATTTAACAGAGGATAACTTGAATAGAGGTTAATTTCCGTTGTACGCGGACTAATATCTAGTTTCTAGTTAGAAGAGATGTCAAAACATATATTTGCTTTTGTGTCTACTCTTCAGCATCTCTTCATGATCCTGTTTATGTTACGGTCGGGAGGAGCCAGCTTCTTTTCTAACTGAGGATATAGTGGTTTCAAGATTAATCAATGAACATTGTAATTCTTCTATTGTGTTCTTTCTTTCAGCTCTGAAATATATAAGCATTGTTCCTTTGAATTTTTATGTAAAACAAGGCTCGATTTGAGACGTATTTTCCCCTTATCAATATTTAGGAATGGTGCATTGACTCATGACACTAGTTGATTTAGTGCACCAGAAATTCAGTGCATACCAGTTAGTACTGTCGCATTTGAATACGGTTAATAAGTTCATCACGTCTTTTTGTGTTTCATTGCTTTTATATTTCTAAACTATCAGAATGATGATGATATTTACTGAATAACATTTATGTTTTTCGGTTGAATAGCTTACAGTATTTGTGAACCGTAAATTAACGACAGTATGCCTTTGTATCACTGTTCGAACAATCTTTGCTGTATTGTTTACTCCATTTATGATATATGCTGGAAAATAACAAGAATATTTTCCCTAGGTTTGTTATGTGAGTTCTGTTCTTAAATATATTTCAATTTTTCTATAATTACAATTTTCGTAAAGCATCGATATAACCAAATGTAGCGCTATTAAATATTAAATGCTGGTGACATTGTGAATATATTCCTCTGATAACACTGCTGATTAGTTGTTTTGTAATCTTAAGTGTTTAGTTAGAGATGCATTACACTGGAGAGCTTGCATACGTTTCCATATATATATAATACGGGTAATTCTCAACGTTAAGTTCAACCGCCTTAACAAAAGCGCAGAATGGTCTGGCGATCAGGACCGATCGATTAATATAATTATCTTTATTATAGTCTATTTTTTCTGAAATATACACAAGTATGCGTATACATATACATACATATATATATATATATATATATATATATATACACTTGAATAGTTAAGTGATATGAGCTGTTGTACTTGACCATTGCACATCGGAAGAGATAGCTGTGATTGAGGTGGCTATTGTTCAGCGTCAACATTCTTTTGTATGGCAATATTTGCAAGAGTTTTTAGAGAAAAAGGACCTTATTTAAAGTGGAAGTTGACTAAAAGCTTAGACCGAAGTTGGATAGCCGTTATATACAGTTATATACATTAAAAAATGTTGGTAATAAGTTGTTGAAGCTTCGGGGAGAGAGAATATTGTTATCCAAACGAAAATGTGGAGATTACAGTAGCTGCAATATTTGAAACATACAGTGGAAATCCGAAGTCTGTGCCCTAATAATTGAGGTGTATGTTTCTAAGTACTTTTGCGAAGCAGTTCATTGACTTTGTTTGATCTTGCGACTGTTATTGAATTTCTCTTCTATGTATATTGGAGAAACAATATACATAAACAAAGGCTTTTTTACTTATCTAAAATTATTAAGCGTTATAGATAATATCAGTAGTCATATATCTAATGTGTCATCAGATATGGGCATATTGAATACAGCCTGTACTACAAAACGCCTATTCAATTTATGATTTGAATAAGCATATGTACTTCATGCCACAGTCCGCTCTGAAAATAATTAGACCACGCAATAAAAAAAAAGATATACGTATTTATAAACACTCCATGTAACGCAAAACGATTAGAAATAAAGCAAAACATCTGTATGCAACCCGTTTCTGACTTTGCATATATACCATGAAATAATACAGATTTCCATAAAATTTGTTATATTTATTTTCGGGAAAATGCGAAAGCAAAGCACCAAGATATATAAACCCAAAACCAAAATTATACAACTATAAGCGTAGACTTTACTATTTAGTAATAAATTTGCTTTCCAACCACGTATTTCCTGGGTCGATCCCCTTGCGTGAAACTTTGGGAAAATATTACCTACTCCAGTCCCTGGACGCACAAATCTGGGAATTGAATAGGAATTGAAAGAATCCTGTCATGTATATGTATATTTCTAGGTGGTGCGTGTGGTTGTATTTGTTTTTATCCCAACCACTGTCACCGCTTGGCAACAGGCGTTGGTTCTTTCACAACTTTGTTATCTGGCGGTTAAGCAAAAGAGCCCGATAGAGTTACGTATCAGGCTTTAAAAGAAAACAAGTACTGGAACTGCTTTGTTCGAATAAAACCTTCACGGCAGTGTCCCAACACAACCGCTGTCCAGTCAGTGAAGCAAATAAAAGATAGAAAAGAAAAATTCAACTTGAATGTAAAAAGTGAAATAGAACAGATCCTGGCCTAAAATGAAATGCCTGCTAGTATATAGAGCACATTTAACAAAAAGTTGTCAGCACGGGAAAGGGCATAAATTAGGTTAAATGAGAACACTTTTAAAGTACAATATGTACAGCATATCCAGTTATTCGTTTGCTGTTGCATGCAAAGTTACATGCTCCACTGACAGTTTTTCACGTGCATGCGTTAGTATTTAGAAGTTCATAGCTATTTTATTCACCTTTCAAGTAGGTCAAAGGCAATAAACACATCCTTTACGCCGATATCGTGTTTGTTTTCACTCTTTCGAGGTCAATAAAATACGTACCAGTTTAGCACGGGTTCCGATGTAATTGACTAGCATTTTCTCCGAAAATTCAGGTTTTGTGTTTATAGTAGAAGAAAAAAAACCGTTTAACTAAGATATTTTCCGTAATGATTATAAACGATTAATGCTTATATGTTCTTCTAGTCTCAAATGTTTTTATCGTGCTGGCAGTAATTGGCAGTTTCATTACGCGAGAAAGTGAGACAGTTATTATATTTTAATCATTCAGGTCCATCAGTTGATACTTTTGTTTTTTTCTCTTTGCACACACGTTACGAGACTAGTTCATACTATTTGTTGGAGATTTTGAGACTCTGTTATTACATATTATCCTTGAACAGCGATACGCATATTTTCATGCTCTGAGTTAATTGTCGCTTATTATATTTGATCTTTCAGAGTGCTTTTTTATTGCTGAATTTTTCCTTTGATATCTAGGTTTATTTGTGTAGCTCTATTAAGCTCTGCTGTCTCAGCTGATTTTGAACGAATGATTATTCAAACAAGTATAGACGATCATTTTTTTATACAACGGTTATCATTCAACGTTATGCTATAATCCTCGTCATGTAATCGATGTACGTGTGTGTGTTTGCATTTTAAAATGAAGAAAGAATAAACAAGAGCGGATATATTTTTCTGCATAGGTAAAGCTTCCGGAAACGTTACTTTCAGCTTCATGTTGCTTATTATTCAAACAATCGACGAAGACATAGAATGATGTTATATAAGGAAATGTTTCCATAAACAGCATCGAAATATCATTAGTAATCGAGATTTCATAGTTTACTTCAGATACCTTCAGACAATGAATTATATAGTAACCTATTCATTTGTCATATGCGACAAATTTGACATATCCATCTATTCATATGAAAAAAGCAAAATAGAATATACGGTATACTTTTTTTTAGTATCGATCGGTAAAATACACTAAAGCAAAGAAGTTAGCAATTGTTGAATACAGTTTTAGTGATGATGGATAACTATAATTCGTTTCCAGAATTTCACCATCTTTTAGAGGACAGAAAATCAATTATGTGCGAAAAGAATGCTTTAGCCAGTCAGTATTTTGAAATTTTCTCAATAAATATTGAGTGCAACGTCTACAACTATCATTAGCTTCAATCTTTTATTCAAATTACAAGACTCTAACACGGTATCATATGTATTCGAGTATACAAACTTTTCCCACCTTTTGGGAAAAATTAATGTAGAGGGAGCCGTGTTCTTGTTCAGTTAAGCAGCAATTGATGTGAAATTGCTAATATAATCCTTTATATATCAGATATATTAAGCGAACAGAGTGACAAAATGTGTCTAATCTATTGTTTGAATATATGGCTATGTTACATGGATATATTTTATAGGGCTATACATTTACATTTTAAGAAACTTTTGATCTATTTTGAAGCATATATTTCGGATTTTGGAATTCTCATAAACACAGTCATACGATATTGATAACTGCTCGCATCGTATACAACGTTCCAATGTTGTCAATAATTCAAGTAAGCTTGCTTTCAAGTAATCACATTATTAATTTGGAAGTAAATTAAATTTCTACCAGATGAACAAAAAACAAAACACAATACGGTTGGGTAAAACAATATAAGTACATGAAACATACATCAGTTTAAAGGTCATAAAAATATGAAAAACTTAATGGTGACATTCTTTACAACCTTAGAACTATAGTAAAACATCCAGTAATATAGGGAATATGTGTTTTGGGGGAATATAATACATAATATCATTTGTAATGTACAAGTATAAATTTCTCCTCCGTTATGTCATAATAACGTACAGGTATCAAATGTTTCAATATCATAAATAATAAGCATCTTTTCAAAATTATACGTATGCAACACTAGAATTATCGGTGTCTATACAGAAGCTTTTATTGCGGTGGAGACGTGTTATAAGTAGTGACTGACGTGTTAATTCTATTATACATTATTCAAAATCGGGAAAATTACTTCAGTGTTGCTCCTAATGGCAAGCATTTTTATCATATAAGTATGATAATGGAATAGTACGATGGTGGAGAGATTATTGAAGCAATTGTTTCCTCTCGTTTCATTTGGTATTATGAATCAGAGATTGTTGAATAAGTATTACATGCATCAACGATCTAAGACCACTATCCCGACAAGAGCCTTACGTCTCCAGCGCTCCAGCGTCATTTGCTGCATCTGAAAACTCTGATACCAATTATTGCTTTTACAGTTTCTTTCGAATCTTAGTACTTCTTGGGTTCTAATATCCTACATTTCTAGTCAACAAAAACTATTCCCCGATGCTGCTGGAGGTTGATAATAGGGATTTATATTCCTTTATTCCTTTACTTGTTCCAGTCATTTTGACTGCGGCCATGCTGGAGCACTGCCTGTAGTCGAACAAATCAATCCCAGGACTTATTCTTTGTAAGCCTAGTACTTATTCTATCGGTCTCTTTTGCCGAACCGCTAGGTGACGGGGTCGTATATATATATATATATATACAGGCTTCTTTCAGTTTCCGTCTGCCAAAGCTGCTCACAAGGTTTTTGGTTGGCCTGGGGCTATAGTAGAAGACACCTGCTCAAGGTACCACGCAGTGGGACTGAAACCTGAACCATGTGGTTGGTAAGCAAGCTACTTACCACGCAGCCACATATAGGCAATTATGTGGATAAAGACATTAGATACATGAAATATTAAAATTGTTAAATACATTAAATGTAATATTTAGGATATCAGAAACAGAATATGTATATACGTTCACATGCAAAACGAGAGAAAGTGAAAGGTGGAGACTTTCATGTGATGAATTTTTAAAGTATAGATATATAATATTAATATTAATATTAATAACGCCAACTTAGACAGAATTCAAATGACAGAGAAAATTGAAGGGGATGGAGAAAGATATTTATAAGTCCAATAGCTGTTGTGGGGGGAACACAGAGACCCCGCGAGGGCACAAACCCAACACAACCGACTACCATTGAAAGACTACATATCTTAGCCCTCCTATTCATCTCCCAAATCTCCGTCTCTACTACCACCTCCCTTAGTACCCTCATTATTAACCTCTCCCACTTACTGAACTATCTTTTTTCCTCTCTCTATTCACCGCCTTTATAATCAAAATTAGCCTACCGTCCTTCCTACGCCCCGCTCCAATACAGCTAGCTCATCACATTGAATCATTCCATCTTTGAACTTCTCTACATCAAGATATGAAATGTAAGATCTTCTCTGCTCTGATGACGTCTTATCCAATTTTCATCGCATCCATTAGGCCTTCATATTATGATGAACTGGATCTAGCAAGATCATTATCAATTTCCGAGCCCCAAGAAACAGCTGTTGGACTAATAAAACCGTTCTTCAACGTCACCAGTTTTCTCTGTCATTTGTACTCGATGGTTGTTAGACATATTAATAAAAACATCTATATATTTATACTTTAAAATTCATTATCTGAAAGTCTCTAGCTTTTGTTTTCTCGTGTTCTGCATGTATACATATATACATTTTTTTTCATATTATATACCCTAATTATTATATTCAGTATATTTAATATATTTAATGAATTTAATTTGTTTATCCGCATAACTGAATCAGTATCAGATCAAATTGATCCATCTTATAGCTTGTAGAATTGATCCCCTGTAAACGCATGGGACTTTAATATTCAATCTTTTGAGTACTACTAAGTATCTTCTATACTGAGAATGTTTAGATCTCATCTGGTGAC
>NC_068983.1:8405936-8406595 GCF_001194135.2 Octopus bimaculoides | reverse complement strand
AAAACCGAAAGCTGGTTGTACTGCATGTAATGATTATCTGAGCGCTGGCAGTGTACGCAGTGCCAGATATAGAAATAGTTGAAACGTGATAGGAGTTTTGATTAAGAAAAGAGTTTGATTTTCCTCATAAACTCAAAATCATTTATATTGCCATCAACTTCTGGAAAAAAAGCACTTTTTCTTTCAATTTCTTTGTGATTATAATTATTATTATTATTATTATTATTATTATTATTATTATTATTATTATTATTATTATTATTATTATTATTAATATCGTTTCTTTGTTTATTTGTTATTCTGCATATATTTTAATGATGTTTTCAGTTACATTTGAAGTTTCGGCTGCCGAAAATCATGACTTGTGGCATCGTTGAACATTTCTTTCATTTTAACTTTATTTTCCATTTAGTGCTTCCATACAGAAGACGGTATTTACATAAAGTGTCAGAAGTGTGTTTATGGGGCGCAGACATATACGACATATACACACTCACATTTGCGTATCTACACACATATACATATACACACATATGTATATATACATATGTATGTATATATATACTTATATCTACATATATGTATGCATCTCTCACTCTCTCTCTCTCTCTCTCTCTCTCTCTATATATATATATATATATATATATATATATATATAT